>NC_136792.1:2915889-2918389 GCF_951216825.1 Electrona antarctica | reverse complement strand
CACTATTGCAAGTTTCTGGTTTATGTCAGTGTGATCTCTGAGTCTGCTATTTCCCCCTACCCAAGGTTTGTGCAAACATTGGCGCTGTGGCTTAGTTGGTTAAAGTGCCTGTCTAGTAAACAGGAGATCCTCGGTTCATCTCCCAGCAGTGCCTGGTAGCCCAAGCTTTTGTTCTTGCAATATTAGAACCCAAACGCCTTGTTTCTCGCCATTAGATTTCAATTAAGTGAGGCTCCACCCACTGGAAGCTTTATGGTGGAGGCTCTGTGGCACAATGGATAGCGCATTGGACTTCTAGGCATGTCAATAGAGATGTTCTAAGGTTGTGGCTTCGAGTCCCACCAGAGTCGCTAGCTGATGTATGCAAGCTCTGCTATTTTCGAATAAAAACCTAAAGTATTTTTCAGATTGGGCTGTACCAAACCAGGCATGAAAAAAAGATAAATCACTACAGTAATAATTCTCTGTGGCGCAATAGGCTAGCGCGCTCGGCTGTTAACCGAGAGGATGGTGGTTCGAGCCCACCCAGGGACGGGACTATGGGAGTTTCAAAATTCCCTTGGCTTCAAAGTGCTACGCCAGTAGCAATGGAGTGCACCCACAGATGGGATTGTGGGAAGCTTCCTAGTTGAGGCCAACATAAGCATTCTGACAGGGCAGCACTATTGCAAGTTTCTGGTTTATGTCAGTGTGATATCTGAGTCTGCTATTTCCCCCTACCCAAGGTTTGTGCAAACATTGGCGCTGTGCCTTAGTTGGTTAAAGTGCCTGTCTAGTAAACAGGAGATCCTGGGTTCAACTCCCAGCAGTGCCTGGTAGCCCAAGCTTTGGTTCTTGCAATATTAGAACCCAAACGCCTTGTTTCTCGCCATTAGATTTCAATTAAGTGAGGCTCCACCCACTGGAAGTATTATGGTGGAGGCTCTGTGGCGCAATGGATAGCGCATTGGACTTCTAGGCATGTCAATAGAGATATTCAAAGGTTGTGGGTTCGAGTCCCACCAGAGTCGCTAGCCGATGTATGCAAGCTCTGCTATTTTCGAATAAAAACCTAAAGTATTTTTCAGATTGGGCTGTACCAAACCAGGCATGAAAAAAAAAAATCACTACAGTAATAAGTCTCTGTGGCGCAATAGGCTAGCGTGCTCGGCTGTTAACCGAGAGGATGGTGGTTCGAGCCCACCCAGGGACGGGACTATGGGAGTGTCAAAATTCTCTTGGCTTCAAAGTGCTACGCCAGTAGCAATGGAGTGCACCCACAGATGGGATTGTGGGAAGCTTCCTAGTTGAGGCCAACATAAGCATTCTGACAGGGCAGCACTATTGCAAGTTTCTGGTTTATGTCAGTGTGATCTCTGAGTCTGCTATTTCCCCCTACCCAAGGTTTGTGCAAACATTGGCGCTGTGGCTTAGTTGGTTAAAGTGCCTGTCTAGTAAACAGGAGATCCTGGGTTCAACTCCCAGCAGTGCCTGGTAGCCCAAGCTTTTGTTCTTGCAATATTAGAACCCAAACGCCTTGTTTCTCGCCATTAGATTTCAATTAAGTGAGGCTCCACCCACTGGAAGTATTATGGTGGAGGCTCTGTGGCGCAATGGATAGCGCATTGGACTTCTAGGCATGTCAATAGAGATATTCAAAGGTTGTGGGTTCGAGTCCCACCAGAGTCGCTAGCCGATGTATGCAAGCTCTGCTATTTTCGAATAAAAACCTAAAGTATTTTTCAGATTGGGCTGTACCAAACCAGGCATGAAAAAAAAAATCACTACAGTAATAAGTCTCTGTGGCGCAATAGGCTAGCGTGCTCGGCTGTTAACCGAGAGGATGGTGGTTCGAGCCCACCCAGGGATGGGACTATGGGAGTGTCAAAATTCTCTTGGCTTCAAAGTGCTACGCCAGTAGCAATGGAGTGCACCCACAGATGGGATTGTGGGAAGCTTCCTAGTTGAGGCCAACATAAGCATTCTGACAGGGCAGCACTATTGCAAGTTTCTGGTTTATGTCAGTGTGATCTCTGAGTCTGCTATTTCCCCCTACCCAAGGTTTGTGCAAACATTGGCGCTGTGGCTTAGTTGGTTAAAGTGCCTGTCTAGTAAACAGGAGATCCTGGGTTCAACTCCCAGCAGTGCCTGGTAGCCCAAGCTTTTGTTCTTGCAATATTAGAACCCAAACGCCTTGTTTCTCGCCATTAGATTTCAATTAAGTGAGGCTCCACCCACTGAAAGCATTATGGTGGAGGCTCTGTGGCGCAATGGATAGCGAATTGGACTTCTAGGCATGTCAATAGAGATATTCAAAGGTTGTGGGTTCGAGTCCCACCAGAGTCGCTAGCCGATGTATGCAAGCTCTGCTATTTTCAAATAAAAACCCAAAGTATTTTTCAGATTGGGCTGTACCAAACCAGGCATGAAAAAAAGATAAATCACTACAGTAATACGTCTCTGTGGCGCAATAGGCTAGCACGCTCGGCTGTTAACCTAGAGAATGGTGGTTCGAGCCCAC
>NC_136792.1:2830889-2905889 GCF_951216825.1 Electrona antarctica | reverse complement strand
AGAGTCGCTAGCCGATGTATGCAAGCTCTGCTATTTTCGAATAAAAACCTAAAGTATTTTTCAGATTGGGCTGTACCAAACCAGGCATGAAAAAAAGATAAATCACTACAGTAATAAGTCTCTGTGGCACAATAGGCTAGCGCGCTCGGCTGTTAACCGAGAGGATGGTGGTTCGAGCCCACCCAGGGACGGGACGATGGGAGTGTCAAAATTCTCTAGGCTTCAAAGTGCTACGCCAGAAGCAATGGAGTGCACCCACAGATGGGATTGTGGGAAGCTTCCTAGTTGAGGCCAACCAAGGACAGTCTAAGAAGGACGAGACGCGAAGACCGTACGGGCGACGCCATGTTGCTTTGGAAGGAAAGAAACATGCGCAGTTGAGACCAAGGAAGCTGAACGCGGAAGTGTTGGCTCCATATAGCCCATTGCGCATGTTTCTTTCCTTCCAAAGCAACATGGCGTCGCCCGTACGGTCTTCGCGTCTCGTCCTTCTTAGACTGTCCTTGAGGCCAACATAAGCATTATGACAGGGCTGCACTAGTGAAAGTTTCTGGTTCATGTCAGTGTGATCTCTGAGTCTGCTATTTCCCCTACCCAAGGTTTGTGCAAACATTGGCGCCGTGGCTTAGTTGGTTAAAGTGCCTGTCTAGTAAACAGGAGATCCTGGGTTCAACTCCCAGCAGTGCCTGGTAGCCCAAGCTTTTGTTCTTGCAATATCAGAACCCAAATGCCTTGTTTCTTGCCATTAGATTTCAATTAAGTGAGGCTCCACCCACTGGAAGCATTATGGTGGAGGCTCTGTGGCGCAATGGATAGCGCATTGGACTTCTAGGCATGTAAATAGACATATTCAAAGGTTGTGGGTTCGAGTCCCACCAGAGTCGCTAGCCAATGTATGCAAGCTCTGCTATTTTCGAATAAAAACCTAAAGTATTTTTCAGATTGGGCTGTACCAAACCTTGCATGAAAAAAAGATAAATCACTACAGTAAGAAGTCTCTGTGGCACAATAGGCTAGCGCGCTCGGCTGTTAACCGAGAGGATGGTGGTTCGAGCCCACCCAGGGACGGGACTATGGGAGTGTCAAAATTCTCTAGGCTTCAAAGTGCTACGCCAGTAGCAATGGAGTGCGCCCACAGATGGGATTGTGGGAAGCTTCCTAGTTGAGACCAACATAAGTATTCTGACAGGGCTGCACTATTGCAAGTTTCTGGTTTATGTCAGTGTGATCTCTGAGTCTGCTATTTCCCCCTACCCAAGGTTTGTGCAAACATTGGCGCTGTGGCTTAGTTGGTTAAAGTGCCTGTCTAGTAAACAGGAGATCCTGGGTTCAACTCCCAGCAGTGCCTGGTAGCCCAAGCTTTTGTTCTTGCAATATTAGAACCCAAACGCCTTGTTTCTCGCCATTAGATTTCAATTAAGTGAGGCTCCACCCACTGGAAGCAATATGGTGGAGGCTCTGTGGCGCAATGGATAGCGCATTGGACTTCTAGGCATGTCAATAGAGATATTCAAAGGTTGTGGGTTCGAGTCCCACCAGAGTCGCTAGCCGATGTATGCAAGCTCTGCTATTTTCGAATAAAAACCGAAAGTATTTTTTCAGATTGGGCTGTACCAAACCAGGCATGAAAAATTAAATCACTACAGTAATAAGTCTCTGTGGCGCAATAGGCTAGCGCGCTCGGCTGTTAACCGAGAGGATGGTGGTTCGTGCCCACCCAGGGACGGGACTATGGGAGTGTCAAAATTCTCTAGGCTTCAAAGTGCTACGCCAGTAGCAATGGAGTACACCCACAGATGGGATTGTGGGAAGCTTCCTAGTTGAGGCCAAGGACAGTCTAAGAAGGATGAGACGCGAAGACCATACGGGCGACGCCATGTTGCTTTGGAAGGAAAGAAACATGCGCAGTTGAGACCAAGGAAGCTGAACGCGGAAGTGTTGGCTGCATATAGCCCATTGCGCATGTTTCTTTCCTTCCAAAGCAACATGGCGTCGCCCGTATGGTCTTCGCGTCTCATCCTTCTTAGACTGTCCTTGGTTGAGGCCAACATAAGCATTCTGACAGGGCTGCACTATTGCAAGTTTCTGGTTCATGTCAGTGTGATCTCTGAGTCTGCTATTTTGCTATTTCCCCCTACCCAAGGTTTGTGCAAACATTGGCTCTGTGGCTTAGTTGGTTAAAGTGCCTGTCTAGTAAACAGGAGATCCTGGGTTCAACTCCCAGCAGTGCCTGGTAGCCCAAGCTTTTGTTCTTGCAATATCAGAACCCAAATGCCTTGTTTATCGCCATTAGATTTCAATTAAGTGAGGCTCCACCCACTGGAAGAGTTATGGTGGAGGCTCTGTGGCGCAATGGATAGCGCATTGGACTTCTAGGCATGTCAATAGAGATATTCAAAGGTTGTGGGTTCGAGTCCCACCAGAGTCGCTAGCCGATGTATAGTATTTTTTCAGATTGGCATGAAGCCAATAGGCTAGCACGCTCGGCTGTTAACCGAGAGGATGGGTGTTCGAGCCCACCCAGGGATGGGACGATGGGAGTGTCAAAATTATCTAGGCTTCAAAGTGCTACGCCAGAAGCAATGGAGTGCACCCACAGATGGGATTGTGGGAAGCTTCCTAGTTGAGGCCAACATAAGCATTATGACAGGGCTGCACTAGTGAAAGTTTCTGGTTCATGTCAGTGTGATCTCTGAGTCTGCTATTTCCCCTACCCAAGGTTTGTGCAAACATTGGCGCTGTGGCTTAGTTGGTTAAAGTGCCTGTCTAGTAAACAGGAGATCCTGGGTTCAACTCCCAGCAGTGCCTGGTAGCCCAAGCTTTTGTTCTTGCAATATCAGAACCCAAATGCCTTGTTTCTTGCCATTAGATTTCAATTAAGTGAGGCTCCACCTACTGGAAGCATTATGGTGGAGGCTCTGTGGCGCAATGGATAGCGCATTGGACTTCTAGGCATGTCAATAGAGATATTCTAAGGTTGTGGGTTTGAGTCCCACCAGAGTCGCAAGCCAATGTATGCAAGCTCTGCTATTTTCGAATAAAAACCTAAAGTATTTTTCAGATTGGGCTGTACCAAACCTTGCATGAAAATAAGATAATCACTACAGTAAGAAGTCTCTGTGGTGCAATAGGCTAGCGCGCTCGGCTGTTAACCGAGAGGATGGTGGTTCGAGCCCACCCAGGGACGGGACAATGGTAGTGTCAAAATTCTCTAGGCTTCAAAGTGCTACGCCAGTAGCAATGGAGTGCACCCACAGATGGGATTGTGGGAAGCTTCCTAGTTGAGGCCAACATAAGCTTTCTGACAGGGCTGCACTATTGCAAGTTTCTGGTTTATGGCAGTGTGATCTCTGAGTCTGCTATTTCCCCCTACCCAAGGTTTGTGCAAACATTGGCGCTGTGGCTTAGTTGGTTAAAGTGCCTGTCTAGTAAACAGGAGATCCTGGGTTCAACTCCCAGCAGTGCCTGGTAGCCCAAGCTTTTGTTCTTGCAATATTAGAACCCAAACACCTTGTTTCTCGCCATTAGATTTCAATTAAGTGAGGCTCCACCCACTGGAAGCTTTCTGTTGTAGGCTCTGTGGCGCAATGGATAGCGCATTGGACTTCTAGGCATGTCAATAGAGATATTTAAAGGTCGTGGGTTCGGGTCCCACCAGAGTCGCTAGCCGATGTATAGTTTTTTTCCAGATTGGCATGAAGCCAATAGGCTAGCGCGCTCGGCTGTTAACCGAGAGGATGGGGGTTCGAGCCCACCCAGGGATGGGACGATGGGAGTGTCAAAATTCTCTAGGCTTCAAAGTGCTACGCCAGAAGCAATGGAGTGCACCCACAGATGGGATTGTCGGAAGCTTCCTAGTTGAGGCCAACATAAGCATTATGACAGGGCTGCACTAGTGAAAGTTTCTGGTTCATGTCAGTGTGATCTCTGAGTCTGCTATTTCCCCTACCCAAGGTTTGTGCAAACATTGGCGCTGTGGCTTAGTTGGTTAAAGTGCCTGTCTAGTAAACAGGCGATCCTGGGTTCAACTCCCAGCAGTGCCTGGTAGCCCAAGCTTTTGTTCTTGCAATATCAGAACCCAAATGCCTTGTTTCTTGCCATTAGATTTCAATTAAGTGAGGCTCCACCCACTGGAAGCATTATGGTGGAGGCTCTGTGGCGCAATGAATAGCGCATTGGACTTCTCAAAGGTTGTGGGTTCGAGTCCCACCAGAGTCGCTAGCCAATGTATGCAAGCTCTGCTATTTTCAAATAAAAACCTAAAGTATTTTTCAGATTGGGCTGTACCAAACCTTGCATGAAAAAAAGATAAATCACTACAGTAAGAAGTCTCTGTGGCGCAATAGGCTAGCGAGCTCGGCTGTTAACCGAGAGGATGGTGGTTCGAGCCCACCCAGGGACGGGACAATGGTAGTGTCAAAATTCTCTAGGCTTCAAAGTGCTACGCCAGTAGCAATGAAATGCACCCACAGATGGGATTGTGGGAAGCTTCCTAGTTGAGGCCAACATAAGCGTTCTGACAGGGCTGCACTATTGCAAGTTTCTGGTTTATGGCAGTGTGATCTCTGAGTCTGCTTTTCCCCCTACCCAAGGTTTGTGCAAACATTGGCGCTGTGGCTTAGTTGGTTAAAGTGCCTGTCTAGTAAACAGGAGATCCTGGGTTCAACTCCCAGCAGTGCCTGGTAGCCCAAGCTTTTGTTCTTGCAATATTAGAACCCAAACACCTTGTTTCTCGCCATTAGATTTCAATTAAGTGAGGCTCCACCCACTGGAAGCTTCCTGTTGGAGGCTCTGTGGCGCAATGGATAGCGCATTTGACTTCTAGGCATGTCAATAGAGATATTTAAAGGTTGTGGGTTCGAGTCCCACCAGAGTCGCTAGCCGATGTATAGTATTTTTTCAGATTGGCATGAAGCCAATAGGCTAGCGCGCTCGGCTGTTAACCGAGAGGATGGGGGTTCGAGCCCACCCAGGGATGGGACGATGGGAGTGTCAAAATTCTCTAGGCTTCAAAGTGCTACGCCAGAAGCAATGGAGTGCACCCACAGATGGGATTGTCGGAAGCTTCCTAGTTGAGGCCAACATAAGCATTATGACAGGGCTGCACTAGTGAAAGTTTCTGGTTCATGTCAGTGTGATCTCTGAGTCTGCTATTTCCCCTACCCAAGGTTTGTGCAAACATTGGCGCTGTGGCTTAGTTGGTTAAAGTGCCTGTCTAGTAAACAGGCGATCCTGGGTTCAACTCCCAGCAGTGCCTGGTAGCCCAAGCTTTTGTTCTTGCAATATCAGAACCCAAATGCCTTGTTTCTTGCCATTAGATTTCAATTAAGTGAGGCTCCACCCACTGGAAGCATTATGGTGGAGGCTCTGTGGCGCAATGAATAGCGCATTGGACTTCTCAAAGGTTGTGGGTTCGAGTCCCACCAGAGTCGCTAGCCAATGTATGCAAGCTCTGCTATTTTCAAATAAAAACCTAAAGTATTTTTCAGATTGGGCTGTACCAAACCTTGCATGAAAAAAAGATAAATCACTACAGTAAGAAGTCTCTGTGGCGCAATAGGCTAGCGAGCTCGGCTGTTAACCGAGAGGATGGTGGTTCGAGCCCACCCAGGGACGGGACAATGGTAGTGTCAAAATTCTCTAGGCTTCAAAGTGCTACGCCAGTAGCAATGAAATGCACCCACAGATGGGATTGTGGGAAGCTTCCTAGTTGAGGCCAACATAAGCGTTCTGACAGGGCTGCACTATTGCAAGTTTCTGGTTTATGGCAGTGTGATCTCTGAGTCTGCTTTTTCCCCCTACCCAAGGTTTGTGCAAACATTGGCGCTGTGGCTTAGTTGGTTAAAGTGCCTGTCTAATAAACAGGAGATCCTGGGTTCAACTCCCAGCAGTGCCTGGTAGCCCAAGCTTTTGTTCTTGCAATATTAGAACCCAAACACCTTGTTTCTCGCCATTAGATTTCAATTAAGTGAGGCTCCACCCACTGGAAGCTTCCTGTTGGAGGCTCTGTGGCGCAATGGATAGTGCATTTGACTTCTAGGCATGTCAATAGAGATATTTAAAGGTTGTGGGTTCGAGTCCCACCAGAGTCGCTAGCCGATGTATAGTATTTTTTCAGATTGGCATGAAGCCAATAGGCTAGCGCGCTCGGCTGTTAACCGAGAGGATGGGGGTTCGAGCCCACCCAGGGATGGGACGATGGGAGTGTCAAAATTCTCTAGGCTTCAAAGTGCTACGCCAGAAGCAATGGAGTGCACCCACAGATGGGATTGTGGGAAGCTTCCTAGTTGAGGCCAACATAAGCATTATGACAGGGCTGCACTAGTGAAAGTTTCTGGTTCATGTCAGTGTGATCTCTGAGTCTGCTATTTCCCCCTACCCAAGGTTTGTGCAAACATTGGCGCTGTGGCTTAGTTGGTTAAAGTGCCTGTCTAGTAAACAGGAGATCCTGGGTTCAACTCCCAGCAGTGCCTGGTAGCCCAAGCTTTTGTTCTTGCAATATCAGAACCCAAATGCCTTGTTTCTTGCCATTAGATTTCAATTAAGTGAGGCTCCACCCACTGGAAGCATTATGGTGGAGGCTCTGTGGCGCAATGGATAGCGCATTGGACTTCTAGGCATATTCAAAGGTTGTGGGTTCGAGTCCCACCAGAGTCGCTAGCCAATGTATGCAAGCTCTGCTATTTTCGAATAAAAACCTAAAGTATTTTTCAGATTGGGCTGTACCAAACCTTGCATGAAAAAAAGATAAATCACTACAGTAAGAAGTCTCTGTGGCGCAATAGGCTAGCACGCTCGGCTGTTAACCGAGAGGATGGTGGTTCGAGCCCACCCAGGGACGGGACAATGGTAGTGTCAAAATTCTCTAGGCTTCAAAGTGCTACGCCAGAAGCAATGGAGTGCACCCACAGATGGGATTGTGGGAAGCTTCCTAGTTGAGGCCAACATAAGCATTATGACAGGGCTGCACTAGTGAAAGTTTCTGGTTCATGTCAGTGTGATCTCTGAGTCTGCTATTTCCCCTACCCAAGGTTTGTGCAAACATTGGCGCTGTGGCTTAGTTGGTTAAAGTGCCTGTCTAGTAAACAGGAGATCCTGGGTTCAACTCCCAGCAGTGCCTGGTAGCCCAAGCTTTTGTTCTTGCAATATCAGAACCCAAATGCCTTGTTTCTTGCCATTAGATTTCAATTAAGTGAGGCTCCACTCACTGGAAGCATTATGGTGGAGGCTCTGTGGCGCAATGGATAGCGCATTGGACTTCTAGGCATGTCAATGGACATATTCAAAGTTTGTGGGTTCGAGTCCCACCAGAGTCGCTAGCCAATGTATGCAAGCTCTGCTATTTTCGAATAAAAACCTAAAGTATTTTTCAGATTGGGCTGTACCAAACCTTGCATGAAAAAAAGATAAATCACTACAGTAAGAAGTCTCTGTGGCGCTATAGAGCGTCGCAGTCCCGCCTCCTACCCTGGACCAGGAAATGAAACCCAATGCATTATCCTCATAGACATTTCTTAAAGTATTTATTTAAAGACGGTTACGCCGCGGACAAAGCCAATTCGAGTCGTGACAACTCATGACAACACAAACAATATTTTGGACCAAACAAACAATTAGAAAGAAGAAAAAAACGGCAGGTTACAACACTTTTTTTGTTGTTTTTCTTCTTTGTAATTATTTGTTTGGTCCAAAATATTGTTTGTGTTGTCATGAGTTGTCACGACTCGAGTTGGCCTTGTCCGCGGCGTAACCGTCTTTAAATAAATACTTTAAGAAATGTCTATGAGGATAATGCATTGGGTTTCATTTCCTGGTCCAGGGTAGGAGGCGGGACTGCGACGCTCTATAGGCTAGCACGCTCGGCTGTTAACCGAGAGGATGGTGGTTCGAGCCCACCCAGGGACGGGACAACGGTAGTGTCAAAATTCTCTAGGCTTCAAAGTGCTACGCCAGTAGCAATGGAGTGCACCCACAGATGGGATTGTGGGAAGCTTCCTAGTTGAGGCCAACATAAGCGTTCTGACAGGGCTGCACTATTGCAAGTGTCTGGTTTATGGCAGTGTGATCTCTGAGTCTGCTATTTCCCCCTACCCAAGGTTTTCTATCAGCCATAGACCAGTGATTATGTGTGTGTGTGTGTGTGTGTGTGTGTGTGTGTGTGTGTGTGTGTGTGTGTGTGTGTGTGTGTGTGTGTGTGTGTGTGTGTGTGTGTGTGTGTGTGTGTGAGTGAGAGAGAATCACTGGTCTATGGCTGGGGGAGATATTAGACTGTTGAGGCGAATGGCCTGAGTCTGTGAGCCTGAGACACTGCTACACACACACTATAAGGCACCTCCCCACTCCTTGGAAAATGCTGACATGTCTCTGGCAAATGAACTAAACAACTTGTATGCACGCTTTGAGACCCCTGGTAACAGGCAGGACAGTACAGACAGAGCAGTGACAGTCAGAGAGGCAGAGGATAGCCCTCTCACAGTATCTGAGCATTCAGTGAGGAGGATGTTCAGTAAAGTGAACATCAGGAAGGCTGCAGGACCAGATGGCATTGCAGGACGAGTACTGAAAACATGTGCCGACCAACTTGCACCAGTATTCACAGCAATATACAATCACTCTCTGGCCCAGTCTACCATTCCCACATGTTTCAAGGAGTCCATTATTATACCGGTAACCAAGATCCCAAAACCTAGCTGTCTAAATGACTATCGCCCGGTAGCGCTAACATCAGTATAGTGATGAAGTGCTTTGAAAAGCTGATTAAGGGCCACATTTCCTCCCTACTGCCAGGGTCATTTGACAACCTACAGTTTGCCTATCGTCCCAATAGATCCACTGATGATGCCATCGAGCATATCCTTGAGACTGCTCTTGTCCACCTAGACGACAAGAAGAAGAAGGATACTTACGTGAGGCTATTATTTATTGATTATAGCTCCGCTTTCAACACCATCATTCCATCCAGGCTCATCAGTAAACTAAGGGACCTAGGAATCAGCAGCACACTGTGTCGATGGATTCATGACTTCCTGACAGGCAGACCACAGGCGGTGAAAGCCGGAAGACATATTTCATCAACCATGACCCTCAACACAGGTGCACCACAAGGCTGCATACTGAGTCCACTACTGTACTCTCTGTACACACATGACTGTATAGCCACCCAGGCATTGAATTCCATCGTGAAGTTTGCGGATGACACGGCTGTGATTGGCCTGATTTCAGAGGGAAATGAGTCCCCCTACCTGGAGGAGGTGGAGAGACTGACTCACTGGTGTCAGGATAACAGCCTCCTCCTGAACACCAGCAAGACAAAGGAGATGATAGTGGACTTCAGGTTAAAGGACATTTGACCTAATTTATCCTTTCACTGTCAATGGAAAATATAGACGTGTGGTGACAAGACGACATACATTTTCCCATAGTCCTACATACTTACACATAGCAACCCCATTCTAGCCTACTTAGTTTCATCTTACGGTGGACATGTTTGCCTTAAAAGGAATCTTTGAAATGTTTCATAGTATTAGAAATATAGTGCTTTCAAATTTGAGAAATTTACAATGGGGCTCAATGGCAGACATTGGCACGTAAAAAAAATCACTTTCACCTAGAAACTCCATTCACACTTTTTATTATTCAGCTTACTGTGGAGACACATGCTGGAACTTTTTACTTTGAAATTTGTTGTAGTTTCTGAGTTATTTAACTTAAACGCCCAATGCATTCTCTATGGCAATAGCACAAACTATGGCATGCTACTAGTCCTACATACTTACACATAGCAACCCCATTCTAGCCTACTTAGGTTCATCTTACGGTGGACATGTTTGCCTGAAAAGGAATCTTTGAAATGTTTCATAGTTTTAGAAATATAGTGCTTTCAAATTTGAGACATTTACAATGGGGCTCAATGGCAGACATTGGCACGTAAAAAAAGCACTTTCACCTAGAAACTCCATTCACACTTTGTATTATTCAGCTTACTGTGGAGACACATGCTGGAACTTTTTACTTTGAAATTTGTTGTAGTTTCTGAGTTATTTAACTTAAACGCCCAATGCATTCTCTATGGCAATAGGACAAACATTGGCATGCTACTAGTCCTACATACTTACACATAGCAACCCCATTCTAGCCTACTTAGGTTCATCTTACGGTGGACATGTTTGCCTGAAAAGGAATCTTTGAAATGTTTCATAGTATTAGAAATATAGTGCTTTCAAATTTGAGAAATTTACAATGGGGCTCAATGGTAGACATTGGCACGTAAAAACAAAATCACTTTCACCTAGAAACTCCATTCACACTTTTTATTATTCAGCTTACTGTGGAGACACATGCTGGAACTTTTTACTTTGAAATTTGTTGTAGTTTCTGAGTTATTTAACTTAAACGCCCAATGCATTCTCTATGGCAATAGCACAAACTATGGCATGCTACTAGTCCTACATACTTACACATAGCAACCCCATTCTAGCCTACTTAGGTTCATCTTACGGTGGACATGTTTGCCTGAAAAGGAATCTTTGAAATGTTTCATAGTTTTAAAAAATATAGTGCTTTCAAATTTGAGAAATTTACAATGGGGCTCAATGGCAGACATTGGCACGTAAAAAAAGCACTTTCACCTAGAAACTCCATTCACACTTTTTATTATTCAGCTTACTGTGGAGACACATGCTGGAACTTTTTACTTTGAAATGCTTTGTAGTTTCTGAGTTATTTAACTTAAACGCCCAATGCAGATCCTCAATGGCAATAGCACAAACTTTGGCATGGTACTAGTCCTACATACTTACACCTAGAAACCCCATTCAAACCTATTTAGGTTCGTCTTACGGTGGACATGTTTGCCTGAAAAGGAATCTTTGAAATGTTTCATAGTATTAGAAATATATTGCTTTCAAATTTGAGAAATGTATAATGGCAGATAGTGGCACGTCAAAAAATCACTTTCACCTAGAAATTTCATTCACACTTTTTATTATTCAGCTTACTGTGGAGACACATGCTGGAACTTTTTACTTTGAAATTTGTTGTAGTTTCTGAGTTATTTAACTTAAACGCCCAATGCATTCTCTATGGCAATAGGACAAACTTTGGCATGCTACTAGTCCTACATACTTACACATAGCAACCCCATTCTAGCCTACTTAGGTTCATCTTACGGTGGACATGTTTGCCTGAAAAGGAATCTTTGAAATGTTTCATAGTATTAGAAATATAGTGCTTTCAAATTTGAGAAATTTACAATGGGGCTCAATGGCAGACATTGGCACGTAAAAACAAAATCACTTTCACCTAGAAACTCTATTCACACTTTTTATTATTCAGCTTACTGTGGAGACACATGCTGGAACTTTTTACTTTGAAATTTGTTGTAGTTTCTGAGTTATTTAACTTAAACGCCCAATGCATTCTCTATGGCAATAGCACAAACTATGGCATGCTACTAGTCCTACATACTTACACATAGCAACCCCATTCTAGCCTACTTAGGTTCATATTACGGTGGACATGTTTGCCTGAAAAGGAATCTTTGAAATGTTTCATAGTTTTAGAAATATAGTGCTTTCAAATATGAGAAATTTACAATGGGGCTCAATGGCAGACATTGGCACGTAAAAAAAGCACTTTCACCTAGAAACTCCATTCACACTTTTTATTATTCAGCTTACTGTGGAGACACATGCTGGAACTTTTTACTTTGAAATGCTTTGTAGTTTCTGAGTTATTTAACTTAAACGCCCAATGCAGATCCTCAATGGCAATAGCACAAACTTTGGCATGCTACTAGTCCTACATACTTACACCTAGAAACCCCATTCTAGCCTACTTAGGTTCATCTTACGGTGGACATGTTTGCCTGAAAAGGAATCTTTGAAATGTTTCATAGTTTTAGAAATATAGTGCTTTCAAATTTGAGACATTTACAATGGGGCTCAATGGCAGACATTGGCACGTAAAAAAAGCACTTTCACCTAGAAACTCCATTCACACTTTTTATTATTCAGCTTACTGTGGAGACACATGCTGGAACTTTTTACTTTGAAATTTGTTGTAGTTTCTGAGTTATTTAACTTAAACGCCCAATGCAGATCCTCAATGGCAATAGCACAAACTTTGGCATGCTACTAGTCCTACATACTTACACCTAGAAACCCCATTCTAGCCTACTTAGGTTCATCTTACGGTGGACATGTTTGCCTGAAAAGGAATCTTTGAAATGTTTCATAGTTTTAGAAATATAGTGCTTTCAAATTTGAGACATTTACAATGGGGCTCAATGGCAGACATTGGCACGTAAAAAAAGAACTTTCACCTAGAAACTCCATTCACACTTTTTATTATTCAGCTTACTGTGGAGACACATGCTGGAACTTTTTACTTTGAAATGTTTTGTAGTTTATGAGTTATTTAACTTAAACGCCCAATGCAGATCCTCAATGGCAATAGCACAAACTTTGGCATGCTACTAGTCCTACATACTTACACCTAGAAACCCCATTCAAACCTATTTAGGTTCGTCTTACGGTGGACATGTTTGCCTGAAAAGGAATCTTTGAAATGTTTCATAGTATTAGAAATATATTGCTTTCAAATTTGAGAAATGTATAATGGCAGATAGTGGCACGTCAAAAAATCACTTTCACCTAGAAACTCCATTCACACTTTTTATTATTCAGCTTACTAAGGAGACACATGCTGGAACTTTTTACTTTGAAATTTGTTGTAGTTTCTGAGTTATTTAACTTAAACGCCCAATGCATTCTCTATGGCAATAGCACAAACTTTGGCATGCTACTAGTCCTACATACTTACACATAGCAACCCCATTCTAGCCTACTTAGATTCATCTTACGGTGGACATGTTTGCCTGAAGAGGAATCTTTGAAATGTTTCATAGTTTTAGAAATATAGTGCTTTCAAATTTGAGACATTTACAATGGGGCTCAATGGCAGACATTGGCACGTAAAAAAAGCACTTTCACCTAGAAACTCCATTCACACTTTGTATTATTCAGCTTACTTTGGAGACACATGCTGGAACTTTTTACTTTGAAATGTTTTGTAGTTTCTGAGTATTTTAACTTAAACGCCCAATGCAGATCCTCAATGGCAATAGCACAAACTTTGGCATGCTACTAGTCCTACATACTTACACCTAGAAACCCCATTCAAACCTATTTAGGTTCGTCTTACGGTGGACATGTTTGCCTGAAAAGGAATCTTTGAAATGTTTCATAGTATTAGAAATATATTGCTTTCAAATTTGAGAAATGTATAATGGCAGATAGTGGCACGTCAAAAAATCACTTTCACCTAGAAACTCCATTCACACTTTTTATTATTCAGCTTACTGAGGAGACACATGCTGGAACTTTTTACTTTGAAATTTGTTGTAGTTAACTTAAACGCCCAATGCATTCTCTATGGCAATAGCACAAACTTTGGCATGCTACTAGTCCTACATACTTACACATAGCAACCCCATTCTAGCCTACTTAGGTTCATCTTACGGTGGACATGTTTGCCTGAAGAGGAATCTTTGAAATGTTTCATAGTTTTAGAAATATAGTGCTTTCAAATTTGAGACATTTACAATGGGGCTCAATGGCAGACATTGGCACGTAAAAAAAGCACTTTCACCTAGAAACTCCATTCACACTTTTTATTATTCAGCTTACTGTGGAGACACATGCTGGAACTTTTTACTTTGAAATGTTTTGTAGTTTCTCAGTTATTTAACTTAAACGCCCAATGCAGATCCTCAATGGCAATAGCACAAACTTTGGCATGCTACTAGTCCTACATACTTACACCTAGAAACCCCATTCAAACCTATTTAGGTTCGTCTTACGGTGGACATGTTTGCCTGAAATGGAATCTTTGAAATGTTTCATAGTATTAGAAATATATTGCTTTCAAATTTGAGACATTTACAATGGGGCTCAATGGCAGACATTGGCACGTAAAAAAAGCACTTTCACCTAGAAACTCCATTCACACTTTTTATAATTCAGCTTACTGTGGAGACACATGCTGATACTTTTTACTTTGAAATGTTTTGTAGTTTCTGAGTTATTTAACTTAAACGCCCAATGCATTCTCTATGGCAATAGCACAAACTTTGGCATGCTACTAGTCCTACATACTTACACATAGCAACCCCATTCTAGCCTACTTAGGTTCATCTTACGGTGGACATGTTTGCCTGAAAAGGAATCTTTGAAATGTTTCATAGTTTTAGAAATATAGTGCTTTCAAATTTGAGAAATTTACAATGGGGCTCAATGGCAGACATTGGCACGTAAAAAAAAGCACTTTCACCTAGAAACTCCATTCACACTTTTTATTATTCAGCTTACTGTGGAGACACATGCTGGAACTTTTTACTTTGAAATGCTTTGTATTTTCTGAGTTATTTAACTTAAACGCCCAATGCAGATCCTCAATGGCAATAGCACAAACTTTGGCATGCTACTAGTCCTACATACTTACACCTAGAAACCCCATTCTAGCCTACTTAGGTTCATCTTACGGTGGACATGTTTGCCTGAAAAGGAATCTTTGAAATGTTTCATAGTTTTAGAAATATAGTGCTTTCAAATTTGAGACATTTACAATGGGGCTCAATGGCAGACATTGGCACGTAAAAAAAGCACTTTCACCTAGAAACTCCATTCACACTTTTTTATTATTCAGCTTACTGTGGAGACACATGCTGATACTTTTTACTTTGAAATGTTTTGTAGTTTCTGAGTTATTTAACTTAAACGCCCAATGCATTCTCTATGGCAATAGCACAAACTTTGGCATGCTACTAGTCCTACATACTTACACATAGCAACCCCATTCTAGCCTACTTAGGTTCATCTTACGGTGGACATGTTTGCCTGAAAAGGAATCTTTGAAATGTTTCATAGTTTTAGAAATATAGTGCTTTCAAATTTGAGAAATTTACAATGGGGCTCAATGGCAGACATTGGCACGTAAAAAAAAGCACTTTCACCTAGAAACTCCATTCACACTTTTTATTATTCAGCTTACTGTGGAGACACATGCTGGAACTTTTTACTTTGAAATGCTTTGTAGTTTCTGAGTTATTTAACTTAAACGCCCAATGCAGATCCTCAATGGCAATAGCACAAACTTTGGCATGCTACTAGTCCTACATACTTACACCTAGAAACCCCATTCTAGCCTACTTAGGTTCATCTTACGGTGGACATGTTTGCCTGAAAAGGAATCTTTGAAATGTTTCATAGTTTTAGAAATATAGTGCTTTCAAATTTGAGACATTTACAATGGGGCTCAATGGCAGACATTGGCACGTAAAAAAAGCACTTTCACCTAGAAACTCCATTCACACTTTTTATTATTCAGCTTACTGTGGAGACACATGCTGGAACTTTTTACTTTGAAATGTTTTGTAGTTTATGAGTTATTTAACTTAAACGCCCAATGCAGATCCTCAATGGCAATAGCACAAACTTTGGCATGCTACTAGTCCTACATACTTACACCTAGAAACCCCATTCAAACCTATTTAGGTTCGTCTTACGGTGGACATGTTTGCCTGAAAAGGAATCTTTGAAATGTTTCATAGTATTAGAAATATATTGCTTTCAAATTTGAGACATTTACAATGGGGCTCAATGGCAGACATTGGCACGTAAAAAAAGCACTTTCACCTAGAAACTCCATTCACACTTTGTATTATTCAGCTTACTGTGGAGACACATGCTGATACTTTTTACTTTGAAATGTTTTGTAGTTTCTGAGTTATTTAACTTAAACGCCCAATGCATTCTCTATGGCAATAGCACAAACTTTGGCATGCTACTAGTCCTACATACTTACACATAGCAACCCCATTCTAGCCTACTTAGGTTCATCTTACGGTGGACATGTTTGCCTGAAGAGGAATCTTTGAAATGTTTCATAGTTTTAGAAATATAGTGCTTTCAAATTTGAGACATTTACAATGGGGCTCAATGGCAGACATTGGCACGTAAAAAAAGCACTTTCACCTAGAAACTCCATTCACACTTTTTATTATTCAGCTTACTGTGGAGACACATGCTGGAACTTTTTACTTTGAAATGTTTTGTAGTTTGAGTTATTTAACTTAAACGCCCAATGCAGATCCTCAATGGCAATAGCACAAACTTTGGCATGCTACTAGTCCTACATACTTACACCTAGAAACCCCATTCAAACCTATTTAGGTTCGTCTTACGGTGGACATGTTTGCCTGAAAAGGAATCTTTGAAATGTTTCATAGTATTAGAAATATATTGCTTTCAAATTTGAGACATTTACAATGGGGCTCAATGGCAGACATTGGCACGTAAAAAAAGCACTTTCACCTAGAAACTCCATTCACACTTTTTATTATTCAGCTTACTGTGGAGACACATGCTGGAACTTTTTACTTTGAAATGTTTTGTAGTTTCTGAGTTATTTAACTTAAACGCCCAATGCAGATCCTCAATGGCAATAGCACAAACTTTGGCATGCTACTAGTCCTACATACTTACACCTAGAAACCCCATTCAAACCTATTTAGGTGCGTCTTACGGTGGACATGATTGCCTGAAAAGGAATCTTTGAAATGTTTCATAGTATTAGAAATATATTGCTTTCAAATTTGAGACATTTACAATGGGGCTCAATGGCAGACATTGGCACGTAAAAAAAGCACTTTCACCTAGAAACTCCATTCACACTTCTTAATATTCAGCATACTGTGGAGACACATGCTGGAACTTTTTACTTTGAAATTTGTTGTAGTTTCTGAGTTATTTAACTTAAACGCCCAATGCATTCTCTATGGCAATAGCACAAACTTTGGCATGCTACTAGTCCTACATACTTACACATAGCAACCCCATTCTAGCCTACTTAGGTTCATCTTACGGTGGACATGTTTGCCTGAAAAGGAATCTTTGAAATGTTTCATAGTTTTAGAAATATAGTGCTTTCAAATTTGAGAAATTTACAATGGGGCTCAATGGCAGACATTGGCACGTAAAAAAAGCACTTTCACCTAGAAACTCCATTCACACTTTTTATTATTCAGCTAGGTTCATCTTACGGTGGACATGTTTGCCTGAAAAGGAATCCTTGAAATGTTTCATAGTTTTTAGAAATATAGTGCTTTTAAATTTGAGAAATTCAGAATGGGGTCAATGGCAGATTTTGGCAAGTAAAGATTTGAGTGGGGTATGAACCCACAACCACCAGATCATGCAGCCAGTGTGCTAAGTCCCTGACCTACTTGCTACCTGCCACAATGCAGTCTGGTGTTCCCTTTGAGTAACAACATTGATACAAAAATAAAATACAAAAAATAAAATAACAGGAGATTTGTCTATTATTTCTTTTGCTGTAGTTAGGGTTATCTCTTAGACATACAAATGTTTATGAACCACAATGGAAACAAGTCCCTGGTTCTTTTGTCATTATCTATTCAGCCTTTTGTGAACAGCATGCACAGTGGCTCACTGGGTACAGAGCCTGCCTGGGAATCATGAGGCTGCAGGTTCAAGTCCTGGCTCTGACAGTGTCCCACAATCATGAAGAAATAACATACTATAGTATGCTGTCTGAAACTATGATCTATAGTAGGCCAATTTCATGATTTTCAAATCCGCCAAAATCACGAAAAACGACATACTACCTATGCCGTCCGAAACCATGAACTATAGTATGTTGTTTTTTCATGATTTATCATTTTTTAAAAACCTGTGACGAAAAAGTGATGAAAAAGTTTGACGAAAAAGTGTGACCATGGGCTATAGTCCATTGTCTCGAGTGATTTTCTTCTTTTTTCAAATCCTCAAAAATGTTGATAAATGGCGTGCTATAGTATTCTGTCCGATATGGGCTATAGCCCATGGTCAAAAATGAAAAACGAGGATTTGAAAAAAAGACGAAAATCACTCCGAGACCATGGGCAGAAATCATTATGTAATAAATAGACTTGAGTACAAACACAGTAGGGAACCTGGGGGTTATCTATGAAAAGGCAACACAATGAGCAGAAAATTTAAATAAACCATGTAAATACAACAAATTGAGCAGAGCACCCCAGGGACTTGAACCCCGTTCTGGTAAACCAGAAGTACCACACCAGTGCCTTAGTTTGTTTTGTTGTAGTTTACAGGTACATTTTAGAGGGCCTCCGCAACTCCACTTCCCGGGCTGAATTATGGGCCCACCACGTCCCTGCATCATTGTCAATGGCATTTAATGTTTGTGTTGCGGACATTTTGTGGGGACAAAAGCTGTATATAGCGCCCCTCAAAAAGAGGGATCTTGAATCATATGTAAGCTAAGAACATAACAGTGGAATATCTATATAATGCCATAGGATGTACAAAGGACCCCATCTTCATGGCCAAACTTTCATGCTGCATTTTCGAGTGGGGACAGCAGCGATGTTGCTTTGCTGCGACGAGCCAAAAGGGAACAGCTGATTGTGTGCCGTTGCGAGGATTGGGCGTTGACATGCTCATAACGATGCATTGATGTTCTTCTGACATTTACAATTTTTTAGGCATTTAGCAGACGCTCTGAATCCAGAGCGACTTACATTAAGCAATAACAAAAAGCATGGCATACATCACAAGTAGTTATCATGAAACATGCGTAAGCTAAGAATGTAACAGTGGAGTATCTATATCATGAAACTAAATTTATAAACTATACATAATATACTATACTATACATATGTACTATAAAGTGCTATGACTACATAAAATGCAATTATAGTGCTGTCTACGTAACATGCTATAAGTCTGTTTAAAATGCTATCAATTAGTCAATAACAAAAAGAATGGCATACATCACATATATAATAAAAATCACACCCGTGTGAACTGAGTGGTGTAAGGTCTGTCTGACGTAATGAAATCATGTCTGACGTAATGAAATCACACCCGGGTGTGATTTCATTACCTGGCTTTGTTTGTGCAGAAAAAATGAGCATGGTTGCTATGTTCACCCTGTTCACCCGGGTGTGATTTCATTACGTCATTACAACAGGGTGAACATAGCAACCATGCTCATTTTTTCTGCACAAAAAAAGCCAGTTGTAGGAGTGGTTTACACCACTCAAAAAGTAGTTATCATGAAACATGCGTAAGCTAAGAATGTAACAGTGGAGTATCTATATCATGAAACTATATATATAAAACTATGCATACAATACTATATTATACTATACATATGTACTATAAAGTGATATGACTACATAACATGCAATTATAGTGCTGTCTACAGTACGTAACATGCTATAAGTCTGTTTAAAATGCTATCCAAGTCTACATAATGTGCTATCTAAGGGGCTAGGGCAAGTGCTACGGGCCATGATGGAGTCTGAAAAGGTGGGTTTTCAGACGACATCACCCTGATGTCAGTCAGTTGGAGTAATGACATCATCACACACGACGTCACAATGCCATCATCACAACCATGTCCTTGAAAATGAACCATCGGACAAATACGACCTCTATTTAGAAACATTTTACCGACCGATTATGTAACCTGTTGTGACTTCCCCATCAAAGCTTTTCATCAACACTGCTGAACATAATATTTCAATGTTCTATATAAGGGAGATCAACAGTAGTCAGCTTTCCTGATTGGCCAACCCAACTAATCTTCTGTGTGGTTGTATACAATACAACTTGGGACTCGACTGTTTTACAGAGAAAGTCTTGGCAAACCCAACTTGATCCGTGGCGTGAGAAATGCTCCGCTGGACGTCACATCTGGACGGAGCTCCGTTAGCGTACGGTTCTGCTGCCGTCACAGTGGACGGAGCTCCGGTAGCGTACGGTTCTGCTGCCGTCACAGTGGACGGAGCTCCGGTAGCGTACGGTTCTGCTGCCGTCACAGTGGACGGAGCTCCGGTAGCGTACGGTTCTGCTGCCGTCACAGTGGACGGAGCTCCGGTAGCGTACGGTTCTGCTGCCGTCACAGTGGAGCACAAGGTGTACTGCTTTGTAGACTTCTGGGACAACGACAGTGATCGGATCGACGTGCACGTCTTCAACACAGTTTCTTTACGTTGGACGAAGTTGCCCCCAGAGACAACTGGAAGAGGAGAACGTCCCCCAGAGGTCCCTTCCGGCCGCAGGGGACACACAGCTGTCCTGATAGAAGATGCGATATACGTCTGGGGAGGGAGGCCTTACTGCAACCGGCTTCACGCATTTGATGTTGACGCCCACAAATGGTTGAAGCCCAAGAGTTCCGGGGCTGTTCCAGAGGCGAGGTATAACCACTCGGCCTGTGTGCTGGGGAAGGTCATGTATATCCATGCGGGATACACCCAGATGGGACACACTGATAGCATGTACAAGTTGGACACCGCCACAATGGTCTGGGCGTTAGTTAACGCAGGAGGCACTCCTACAGCTGCTTCATCAGGTCACCCTGCCACCATCATTGGCACAAACATGTTTGTATTTGCAGGCAGAGAGGGACAGAGGAACTATTACAACAGCGTCAGAGTGTTTGACACAAAGACCAATCTCTGGCTGAGTGCACCGTCTACACAGCTGCTCCCAGAAGAACGCAGGTTTCATTCAGCCTTTGCCTACAATGGAGAGCTGTACATAATTGGTGGTGAAAAATCCAGCCATATCTTCAGTGATCTGTGGAAATTCATTCCAGAGACCTTCTCCTGGAGGCAGGTTGAGCCCAAGGGGAAAGGCCCATGTTCAGGGATGCCTGGGATGTGCTGTTGCATGGTGGGAGATTGTATCATCATCTTTGGGGGATGGGATCTCAACACACCGGATGACCTGTACATCTTGGACTTGAGTCCTAGTCTGAAGACTTTATCCAAGTTAGCAATTCTTCAGTACGGTCTGGAGCAGTCAGAACTCCCACTTGATATCAGGTGGGATCTGGCAGCCTGGAACAGAAAATAAACAAACAAATACATTAATAAATTAATAAGATAGTCACTGGCAAATATATAAACCATTAACCATTAACCACTAATGCTCTTAATCATTATCATTATTTATACTCAGAAGTAGAATTGAGGGCAAGCACTCATTTTCAATGTAGCCGAGGTTACAATACACACATACACAATACATATATAAATCAGGGTGAAGATAGATAGATCATACTTGAGAATTTTCCTTGCTCCCAGGCAAGGATAAGAAAGATCTACTTGTGTGAGAGAGATACCCTTGTTAATATTGTTTGAAGGGAAGTCTATGATATCAGCTATCTATGACATCAGTGCTATGATGCCAGTATTATGATGTCAGTGATCTCCATATGTAGGCATAAAGGGACAAAAATACAAATATAGATTACTTAATAGAAGGCTACGGAACTCCTCTTTCCCTTGGATGGGAACTTGGTGAATCCGGCAGAGATCCAGTCCCACTTGAAAAGGCGAGAGAATGGTAAAGACATTACCACTCTTTTCCCACAGTCTAAAATGCTTCAGGATCAAAGCACTGGTCAAGCACTGGTCATCAATAAGCGGAATTACCTCTCCAGAAATACTGGGCCAAAATGGGCCTCCACTGGAGTACTTGCATCAAAGTATTGTACCCTCTATGCACTATCAGAGGAGCTTGCCAAGACTACCTATCCCTAAACTGGAAGACACAATTAAGAGATATTTGGCTGCACAGAGGCCACTGTTGGATGATGACCAGTTCAGGGAAACGGGGAAACTGGCACGTGACTTCATGAGCAATGTGGGGAAACAGTTGCACGAAGAACTAGTAGCTCAGGACAACAATAATAAGAACACCAGCTACATTTCAGCGCCGTGGTTTGACATGTATCTGTCTGCACGGGAATCCGTTGTGTTGAACTACAACCCCTTCATGTCCTTCCATCCCGACCCAAAGACAGAATACAATGACCAGCTAGTACGAGGCACCAACATGGTGTGTTCTGCTGTTCGCTTTATGAAGACCCTACGCGCCGGACTGCTGGAGCCCGAGGTTTTCCACCTCGACCCAGCTAGGAGTGACACGGACACCTTCAAGAAGTTAATCCGCTGGGTACCCCCGTCTCTGTCCTGGTTTGGAGCCTACATGGTAAACGCGTACCCGCTGGACATGTCCCAGCACTGTCGCCTCTTCAATGCCACCCGCATCCCCAAGCGCGGCCGAGACGAGCTCTTCACCGACGAGAAAGCGCGACATCTCTTGGTGATGAGGAAGGGCAATATGTATGTGTTCGATGCAGTGGACGTGGATGGGAACTTGGTGAATCCGGCGGACATCCAGTCCCACTTGAAGTATATTTTGGCTGACCCTACCCCTGCACCCGCCTTTCCTCTTGGGGTCCTGACCAGCGAGAACAGGGACGTGTGGGCCGCACTGAGGGACAAGCTACTTGCTGCCGGAAATGGCGAGTTGCTGCAGATCGTCGACAGTGCCCTCTTCTGCCTCTGTCTGGATGACAAGAGTATGCAGGACAATATCCACATGTCCCACAACATGCTGCACGGGGACGGCTGCAACCGTTGGTACGACAAATCCTTCAGCCTCATTCTAGCCAAAGACGGACAGGCGGCCGTCAATTTTGAACATTCCTGGGGTGACGGCGTGGCCGTGCTCAGATTCCTGAACGAGATCTTCAAAGACACCACAGAGAAGCCGCTGGTAAACCCGGACTCTGCCCCCGCTGCTGTGGACTCGGCTTCTGCCGTGCGCAGACTCCAATTCAACCTGGGCGCTGAGCTGGAGAACGCGATCGCGGAGGCCAAGGAGAACTTTGACGCGGCCGTGTCGAAGCTCACCATCGACGTCATGGAGTTCAGGAAGGGCGGAAAGAAACAACTGAAGAATAAGAACTTGAGTCCAGATGCCGTGGCCCAGCTGGCCTTTCAGATGGGCTTCCTGAGGCAGTATGGGAAGACGGTGGCTACATACGAGTCGTGCAGCACGGCAGCATTTAAACACGGCCGCACGGAGACCATCCGTCCAGCCACCATGCATACACAATCCTGTTCGCACGCCTTTGTTTCCCGGCCAGGACAACATAGTGCCGAGAAGCTGATGGCTATGCTCACTGAATGCTCCGAATACCACGGGAAACTTACCAAAGAAGCAGCTATGGGCCAAGGGTTTGACCGGCACCTGTTTGCCCTGCGTTACCTGGCGAACTCCCAGGGCCGGCCTCTACACGGCCTATACAAAGACCCAGCCTACGCCGCAATAAACCACAACATCCTCTCCACAAGCACACTCTCAAGCCCCGCCCTGGGCATAGGAGGCTTTGCCCCCGTGGTCCCTGATGGCTTCGGTGTGGGCTATATGGTCCATGATGAGTGGATCGGCTGCAACGTCTCCAGCTACCCAGCTCGCAATGTGCACGACTTCCTGCAGTGTGTTCACACATCCTTAGAGGACATCTTTGCTGTCCTGGAAGGAAAGCCGGTCAGCTAATAGGCCACTTATACTTACTCCTCTTCGTCCTGTATGGCAGTAGTTCTCGACATGTGGGTCGAGACCAGACAGTGGAATTGCGGGTAGAGTGTCCGTCCTCAAACTGAGAGGTCGGGGTTAGATCCCCGGCCGGGTCATACCAAAGACTGTAAAAATGGGACCAGCATCAATGGGTTGAATTGGGGGGGTCAAATCAACTAATCAAATGATTCCCGAGCGCGGCGCACGCTGCGGCTCACCGCTCCAAGAGATGGGTCAAATGTGGCGAACAAATTTCACTGCGGTAACATGTGACAAATCGTACAACGACTTTGACCCCCATGGGGTGGGCTCCCACATGATTTTGAGAGGGTCCCCAGATGACAGTGAATAAGGACTTAAGACCTTTTCAATACCTCAAAAAAGGGTCTTGAAATGTTACTGTTGATTACTGCACCAAAAGTAATCAACACACTTTACTATAGAAATCACACCCTTGATCGTACATCATAATACATCATCTCATTCCGGCCAATTAGAATTTGCGTCCTCACCTTCGTCTTCAAAGTTTGTGTTTACGCAATATTGGTGTTTACACAAACACACAATACAGTAACTGGCCATTAATTATCAATGGAATTCAATGTTTGTGTTAGGACAAAGTTTGTGTTCACACGCACACTAAAAACTGGTCACAACATTGGCCAAATTGTCGACTAATATAAGAAAGAAGCAAACATTGTGAAAATCAAAAAGCTGTAGTTTTATCCTGTAGTTTTATCATGTAGTTTTATCCTGTAGTTATATAGTTTTATCATGTAGTTTCATGCTGTAGTTTTATCCTGTAGTTTGATCATGTCGTTTTATCCCGTAGTTTTATCATGTAGTTTTATCCTGTAGCGTGACAATAAAGCGTGACGATACAGCGTGACGAAAACACGTGACGAAAAAGTTTGACATTTAGTTTGACATTGACATTTAGTTTATGAAATATAAAGAAAGGAAACATGAACAACTGATTTACCTTACTCACTGCACGTAACTCAAAGGGAATGAATGAATGAATGAATGAATGAATGAATTAATTAATTAATTAATTAATGTGAAGGATCCCATTTGAAAAACAATAAATAAAACGATCAATGGAACTCATACTGGAATATAACATAGAAAATGAAATGTTGACAAACTTCTTAAGGCATAGGGAAGAAATAACAAAACAAACTTAAGTGGCAACACTCTCCATGAGAACAAACAAACTCCCGTCTGCTTGACGTGGAGACGGAAGCTGCACTGACTTGTGAGAGCCGTCGGGCCACTCTACACCATATGGTCACATAAACGGAAATTACAACAAACTGAAATTGAACTTGAACCTTTACCCAATAACCATCCAAAGTGTAGACACAAAACAATACCAAATAACAAAATAATAACGAAATCATAACTGTGGCAGCCAAACTCTCTATCTCTCCCTCACGCACGCACACACGCACGCACGTACGCACACACACACACACACACCATCATCTCCATCCTCCGTCTCCATCCTCTTCATCTCCATCTCCATCCCTCTCTCTGCCACTTATATTGACACATGTTGCACAGACATTATGCAAAGCCTCCCTCTCAAGGGCCCGGAATTCAGCCAATCACAGTCAATCACGGGCCAGGAATTCAGCCAATCACGTTATGCACAGACAATTTGGAATTGACAATACATATGGCTGTCCTCTGCTCTCCGCATTCCTCTGCTCCTCCTCCGCCTCCTCGCTGCCACTTATATTGGCTCATGTGGCACACACGTTATGCAAAGTTCTAGCACCCGGAACTGAGCCAATCTCAGCCCAGAGTGATACAGTTTTCCACCGAACCAGGGCAGAATGACACAGCATCGTTAGCCAATCACCAATGATTGATTGGCCAGTCAATGATCTGTGTAGTCTTCTAGAGCAAGACCACCGTAGAATGAACGGAATGGCAGACATCAGACAGAATGCATCCGTTGACCGATCAGAACTACGTCACAGTGACGTTAGTCATATATATGCTGTATATATATATATTCTCTCCGTGGCATAGAGTGTCTTTACACGAAGAAGAAGAAGCATTTACATAGAAGAATTTACATAGAAGAAAGAAGAATTTACATAGAAGAAGAATTTACATAGTAGAAGAAGTAGAAAGTCTTTGCACTTTGAACTTTGTCGATGGATGCTTTACATGGACTTCACTGACTGAGTGCATGAGAAAAGCACAATCACACACACCCGAGTCCCGAGAGAGCAACATTTCTGCTACAGCTCAAAGAGAGCAGAGGGAGTAAATAACAAGAGTATATAAACCATCGGCCATGGTTAGTCAAGCGCCCTCGGCGCGGGAACCAGACCTCCCCTCCGTCCCAGAGACTCGGAGGACGGCACCGCGTCTGTCCCTCCGCGCGGCGATGTTTGGACGGTGCCGCCGCCAGGAGGAGTGTGGCGGAGGCGCGGCGGCCTCCCGCAAGGCATGTCCTCAGTGCGCCGCCGTCATCCACAACTTCCCCGCCCCCGACGTCGACAAGGAATACGACGACGACACCTACACCATCAACATGGCCGGCGGCAGGGTCTACACCTACTCCATCAAGAAGGACGGGGGCTCCTTCAACATCGTCCAGGTCGAGGACGGCAGCCGCAACCGCGTGACCTGCGCCTCCTGCGGCTGCAGGTTCTGCTGGCTTTGCACGAGGGAGGTCCCTCATGCCACGTGGCATTTCTGGGGTCCATCGACGGGCTGCGCCCCGGGCGGCAAGGCCATATGGAGCAGGAGAAAGAACATCCTGTGGATGCTGGGCTCGGTGCCTGGCTGCACCGTGGTGGCCTCGGCGGTGACCTATGCCCTGATTCCGCATCTGGTTGTGGCCGGGGCGCCTCTGTGGGCCGTGCTCGCCGTGGCCGTTATACTTGGTGTTGTAGTCGGAAAGGCGGGTTTGTATGTCCGCCGTAGAATGAAACGTGTCCACTAGCTTCTGTGCGTGAATTGGTTGGTAGAGTGGGCACCAAAATGGAGAGGGGAACAATCTGCGCACCTCGGAAGAATGGGCACTCGGGGAATGTGGGCACCTGGGAAAGTGCCAGATTTGGGTACATGTTGTCGCACTTTTACCCAAAACCAAGACACATAGGAGCCATTATACACTGTTCGCCCGCAGGCTGGATTTATTTAGAAGTGAAGTTGACATCAAAAGGATAACTTAAGTAAGAGTTCAAAGAGAGGTAATAATGCAACATAAACCTTCTAATCTTTTCCCCCCCATCTAGTTTCCCGATGATCCAGGAGGTAGGTATAAGGTAGGTATAGTAAGATACGCACATCACTTCGTGGATATGCTGGGTTGAAAAAGTGAGCCAAGGCTCACTTCATCTCAGTTTGACCAGATGAAGAGCCTCGAAACGTCGTCAATAAATAACCTTTTGGAGCCTATGAGTGTGCGGGTTCCCTTCTCTTTTCCTAGGTAGCCTATGAGGTAGGTAACTTAGTTTAGTTTTCTTTCCTTTTCTTCTAGGTTTTCAGGGGCACAGAGTCAAATCAAGGTAAGAAAGTCAACATATAGGAGAAACCCATATAAGGAAAGTCAACTTATCCGTTTGCAGATACGAATGGGGGGGGTTCCTCTCGTAAACAGGTGCGTACGATCCACTCTGATTCAGGATGACAGCAGGTAAGTAACACCCCCCCCCCCCCCCTATGATGCGTCCGAGAGGTTGACGCGGCGCTCCACCTCCCTCTGTCTGCCTCTCCCATAGACATATAAACGTAGACGCCCTTTCCGCCTCTGGGGCTCAAGGGAGGGCAAAACATTCCTGAGATTCCTTTGCGAAGCACCGCGGAAGCATGAGCGTGCGTCACAGAGCACATGTTCGGGTCTGTAAGTCCCGGAAAAGATGCGCTGTGATTGGCCAGTAATCACTTGAGTGGCAGCGTGACGTAACGTGCCTTCCACACTTCCGGCGTACTTCCTCTCCCAGTGTAAATTCTTCCGCCCCTCCTTCAACACACATCGCTCCAACGAACTGCAGCGGCCAATGAGGCATCTATGGCCTCTCCCTGGTGTGGACTCAGGTGCCTACCTGGTTGGCGGTCCCTTAGCGAGACACCACAGTGTACATATGGGTGTACATGTCCACAGAAAGTGTTCATCAACTGACGCGTATGTTTTAAATGTTGTTCCCTTGTTTTGTTGTTTGTATTCGTTTGTCCTTTTCTTTTCTAATAAAGATGCAGTGGTGCACAGGGATGTATATCTGACGCTTCCTTTTTAAATGGTTTTGCGCCATCTGTTTTTTCTATGATAACTAGAGGTTCGGGCCGCGTAGCGTATAGCACACGTTGCTGGCAATCTGACCGATATATCTGAGTCAGTGTTGGGGGCTTTGTCAGAGTACCTGTTATACCCGTCTGTGTCCCTTTGGTGCCCATATATGGAGATGTCTGTTTCTGGCTGTCCTTGAATGACATCACCCAGACAGCAGGCCTGGATTAGGCTATATCTAATGACATCACCCAGACAGCAGGCCTGGATTAGGCTATATCTAATGACATCACCCAGACAGCAGGCCTGGATTAGGCTATATCTACTGACATCACCCAGACAGCAGGCCTGGATTAGGCTATATCTACTGACATCACCCAGACAGCAGGCCTGGATTAGGCTATATCTAATGACATCACCCAGACAGCAGGCCTGGATTAGGCTATATCTAACGATATCACCCAGACAGCAGGCCTGGATTAGGCTATATCTACTGACATCACCCAGACAGCAGGCCTGGATTAGGCTATATCTAATGACATCACCCAGACAGCAGGCCTGGATTAGGCTATATCTAATGACATCACCCAGACAGCAGGCCTGGATTAGGCTATATCTAATGACATCACCCAGACTGCAGGCCTGGATTAGGCTATATCTAATGACATCACCCAGACTGCAGGCCTGGATTAGGCTATATCTAATGACATCACCCAGACAGCAGGCCTGGATTAGGCTATATCTAATGACATCACCCAGACAGCAGGCCTGGATTAGGCTATATCTAACGACATCACCCAGACAGCAGACTGCATTAGGCTATATCTAATGACATCACCCAGACAGCAGACTGCATTAGGCTATATCTAATGACATCACCCAGACAGCAGACTGCATTAGGCTATATCTAATGACATCACCCAGACAGCAGGCCTGGATTAGGCTACATCTAATCTGTGGCAGTGTAAAACTGGGAAGGTGATCATCTACTGCCGCAGATTTCATCTTTATTAATGGTTTGAATTGGTCAATAATTGTCGTACTATATTGAATAATATTTATTAACATTTTTATTTTTTAAAGGATCATCTCTCTGATGTTGTGAAGGTCTTTCTATGGACAACTCACCAAACAGCTGGGGAATGATGCCTGGCTCTCAGAGGAACACGCAGCTCTCCCGAGGATTGTGCAAATGTTCCACAGTCACATTGCTGAGAGCTGTCTGCAGACTGCTCCCACACAGTAGAGTCAGTGTTGCTGAGAGCTGCCAGACTGCTCCCACACAGTAGAGTCAGTGTTGCTGAGAGCTGTCTGCAGACTGCTCCCACACAGTAGAGTCAGTGTTGCTGAGAGCTGCCAGACTGCTCCCACACAGTAGAGTCAGTGTTGCTGAGAGCTGCCAGACTGCTCCCACACAGTAGAGTCAGTGTTGCTGAGAGCTGCCAGACTGCTCCCACACAGTAGAGTCAGTGTTGCTGAGAGCTGCCAGACTGCTCCCACACAGTAGAGTCAGTGTTGCTGAGAGCTGCCAGACTGCTCCCACACAGTAGAGTCAGTGTTGCTGAGAGCTGCCAGACTGCTCCCACACAGTAGAGTCAGTGTTGCTGAGAGCTGTCTGCAGACTGCTCCCACACAGTAAAGTCAGTGTTGCTGAGAGCTGCCAGACTGCTCCCACACAGTAGAGTCAGTGTTGCTGAGAGCTGCCAGACTGCTCCCACACAGTAGAGTCAGTGTTGCTGAGAGCTGCCAGACTGCTCCCACACAGTAGAGTCAGTGTTGCTGAGAGCTGCCAGACTGCTCCCACACAGTAGAGTCAGTGTTGCTGAGAGCTGCCAGACTGCTCCCACACAGTAGAGTCAGTGTTGCTGAGAGCTGCCAGACTGCTCCCACACAGTAGAGTCAGTGTTGCTGAGAGCTGCCAGACTGCTCCCACACAGTAGAGTCAGTGTTGCTGAGAGCTGTCTGCAGACTGCTCCCACACAGTAGAGTCAGTGTTGCTGAGAGCTGCCAGACTGCTCCCACACAGTAGAGTCAGTGTTGCTGAGAGCTGCCAGACTGCTCCCACACAGTAGAGTCAGTGTTGCTGAGAGCTGCCAGACTGCTCCCACACAGTAGAGTCAGTGTTGCTGAGAGCTGCCAGACTGCTCCCACACAGTAGAGTCAGTGTTGCTGAGAGCTGCCAGACTGCTCCCACACAGTAGAGTCAGTGTTGCTGAGAGCTGCCAGACTGCTCCCACACAGTAGAGTCAGTGTTGTTGAGAGCTGCCAGACTGCTCCCACACAGTAGAGTCAGTGTTGCTGAGAGCTGCCAGACTGCTCCCACACAGTAGAGTCAGTGTTGCTGAGAGCTGCCAGACTGCTCCCACACAGTAGAGTCAGTGTTGCTGAGAGCTGCCAGGCTGCCAAATGTTTGCCTATTATGAAATGCCCAGAATAGGGATGCTTCGTTCAAGTGGTTAATCTCCTTTAGTCTTCTTTTTGTGAAGTGGAAAGCTATGCCTGCTGCTCATGATACCTTCCAAAAAATGGAAGGACTGCTCTAACGTCTTTGCATTGGTTCTGCGATAGTTATTTTTAATTTAGGTGTCCCCCGATGTATTGTTAGGTGGAGATCTCTGGTCGTCTGGCTATGTGAAACTACTTCAGGACAGGCAGTAGTTATCTTCCAGGCACCATCTCCTCGTGAGATGGAGATAAATCTGGGAATGAGGTTTGCTTTTTTTCTATTGGATATTGCTTGCAATCTCACGATAGATATGTACAGTATCACGATACAGAGGCCATGATACGATATATATATCGAATCTATACGTTTATTCAAAATAATGACCATGTTGCCCAAATACAATAAAACACTTTCAGGCCCACAGAGATCTTTAAATTAAAATAACATTTCTAAACATCCTAACAAGGGGTCTGGGAAGGGAGTGCAACTTGCAAGGGGGGCTTTGATAACGTTGAACAGAGGTACGTTTGTCAACACGGCGTCACCCAGATAATTCATGCCGTTTATTGCCGTATCGATACAGCAGCCTCTCGATCGATTCACCTATCGTCCGGAGTTTCGATATATTGCCATATCGATTAGTTGAATGCACCACTATTATAGACTAAGGCCCCTTTTACACGAGAACGGTGTTCATAGAAAAAAAGCATAAATAAAGTATCGTTTGCTGGGGTCGCTTTAGACGAGAACGCCATTTTCGCGGGGTGAAAACGCAACAAAGTGACAACACCTTCCAGAGTGGAAATCTTTGAAAACGCTGTTTCCTCCCATCTAAATGTAAACAGGCAAAACGGTGAATCCGCAAAACGTATATGTTATTACATTGATACCGAGCCGTAGGTGATATTTGGAGTTCCTAGAATTAGCAAGCACTCCCTCGACCCACTCACGCTACAAATACAAATGCAGTGATGGTGAATGTAAAACCATGATGTAAACAAAAAGCCTTGTGATAATAAAGTAGAACAGAACGGTTGTTCTTGTAGATGGGTGCCTGGTCTATCTTGCAGTCCGTCACCGCCACCTAGCGACATGGCATGCACATTACAGCGTTTCTTTCATTACAGCGTCCTTGTGTAAAAGCTGAATAAAAAATGACAACGCAAGTCACGCAAACGGGACTTTGCCGTTTTCTCCGGAGCCCGTTCTCGTGTAAAAGTGGCAGAAGAACTTTAAGGGTGAGGCCTCTGTTGTCTAGCCTTTTCTTTCTCTGTATTTTGTTTTTAGCTTTATTTCAGATATGATAGTGTAGACACACAGCCTATGCCTGTGTCGCATGCACAACACCTGATCTACAAGCTTACAACACTTGCGGTGCGACGTGTTGTGACTTGTGAGCTTGTAGATCGTCTGTTTCTCAACGAGACGCTATCGCATGGCGAAATATAAGTTGTTAAGCAGCTAAATGTTTGGGGCGTGCTGTTGGGGGGAATGGGTAGTGCTGCGCTGTCCATGTGGTTGAATGGTTTCTGGGACTGGGTCAATTCCTGCCAATGAAACATGTTGTATGTCTCTTCCCTCTCTCCACCCCCTGCTTCCTGTCTCTCTACAATGTCCTACCTAATGAAAATGAAGCCGAAACTGTCTACTAAGATAGCTAAAAGTGTATTTTTGCTGTTATCCACGTTGCTGTGTTTTGAATGGGCGACACACTAGTTAAGTCAATAGAGTTCTAAACCAAACTGAGACGGAACCGCAACAGCCACATTCATGAGCATTCAGTGAGGCCACCAGGGCTGCAACTATCGATTATTGCCGTAGCTTGTTAGATTTGCTATTTTCTGTATTTTTGAGTATCTTTTATTAAATTGTTATTTTATTTTTTAAAGATTTAGTTTGGTGCTTTTATGCCTTTATTGATAGGACAGTAGGCTGATAGGAAATGTGGAGAGAGAGAGATGGGGGTTGTCAGGATTGGGATTAGAACCCGTGACGCACTGTCAGGCTGCATCAGCAGCCGAGGTGCCTGGAATCCGGACCTGTACCATAGCCGTCCGGACAAAATCTATTATCTTTTCCAATTGATTTAATCGATTAGTCAGATTAAGTGTTGTCTTTCTGTATGTAATATATTGTGTGGTCATTTCAAGTGTATTAAATCATTCAGTATGGTCTGACATTCCATTGTTTGATGTTTGCTTCTGCCTTGAGGCATTGTGTATAATTTTAGTCTATTGCTTATAGCAGTGTTTCTCAAATGGGGGTACCCCTAGGAGTACTTTTGAATGCAGAAACTCTAAAAATATATCTGTGTTGGGGAAGGATGTTTTGGCCGTACTACGTAATATTGTAACTGGTGAAGAAAGTCAGAAACACAGCCGTAGGCCTATAGACTATAGTATCCATATTTGTTCTGTTCGGCCTCCGTGATTGGTACACCAGTCACGATGGCAATACACAGGATAAATAGATCCCATTACATAATCTTGTTATTATGTTTATCCATGATTATGATTCAGCAGGCTTTAGCGTCAGTTGTGACCCGCCCTCCCTCGGGGTCAGATGTTGTAGATCAGAGACTGTCGGTGGCACTTAGCAGCAAGCTCCTTCTGACATTTAAAAGCCCTGCTCTCCCTCGGGCCCTCGGTTCTTATAGTATAAGTGTGTGTATGCTACGGTGATGTATTTCGTGCATGCACGGCATGAATCACGTTCCTACTTTTTGAGGAGTGAACATTTTCTAAAATAGCAGATGACGTGAGCTTGTAGATCGCCTATTTTCAGTATTTGACAAAATATAACGCTTAAGTGAGTTGACATCAGCCTTCAGCCAAGTGTGTTTGGCAGGTAATTAATTAGCACTGCAAATCAATCATTTTCATAGCGATTACTCTAATGATTACTCGTTCAATAATCTAATTGAGAAGGACATTTTTTGAATGCACATATTTCATACATCAACGAACCAATATGAACAAATTCGAATAGATCTTTCAATCAAATAAATCAATTAGCCTGATTAACCACTTAAGCCCTACTACAACACTCACGTGAAAATTTGCTACAAGCTCAAAACACTTTTCAATGCACCGGTGTATTATGAGCTTGTAGAGCTGCCTTTGTTGTGCTCAATTGCCAATCAATCATTGATTAATATAAATCAATGATCATTCTGTGTCTGGCTCAAGCCACTAGCTACTGTGGCTGCTTGATGAATATGCTAATCATGTGGTTCCAAGAATCCTTGGTAGTAGATTGTTCAATTACATTACGATATTATCCAGTATTACCTTTGTTGTGCCCTGTTGCTGGGGAACGAGACAGAAGATAACACCGCCATCACTTAGGCTTATGTTGCCTGGTTTCACACCAAATTAGCATTAAGCAAACTGGCCTTGATTGACCTTTTGCCTCGGTTTACAGGTTTTACTCAAGTAACATTCACACACACACACACACACACACACACACACACACACACACACACACACACACACACACACGCACGCACGTTATTGTATTTATATTAGTTTATTTTTGCCAGAGAACACTATACAACAGCAACACTATACAATGCTGACTGATAAAAACTAAAATGATGCCAGACAAGAGCGACAGATTGTCTGAAATAAAAGGTGACAAACCAGATAAAACACGTTTACCACACACAATGCGTCATTTAAACAAACGTAATTTGTTACAATACAAATATTTACAAGTGTAAATGGATCTATCAAGTATTTCAAGTCTGTGCTTATTGTTATTTGATGGCCGTTCATAAAATAAATACAAAGAGCACCATAGGAAACAAAACAAAAACGAAATCCATATAATATAAAAATCCCCATCAATCTAAGGCATGTGCAACATTATATATTTATACTTGAATTAATTAACTAACTATTCTATTCTCCTATAATATGGCACGGCATGGTCTCCAACCGAGACGAGTTAAGGCACCATGGATTACAGTGTCTGATTGTCAGTGATCCTAGTAACAAGATAGACCATGATTACCAGATCTATGATGAGGCTGTGTGTGTGTGTGTGTGTGTGTGTGTGACTGTGTGACTGTGTGTGTGTGTGTGTGTGTGTGTGTGTGTGTGTGACTGTGTGTGTGTGTCCTTCTATAAGCCAGGGGCAGCGCTTACATAGATCCAGATTCATACCGCATATTATTGGTCATGGGGTTTTAAACCGGCAATCCACAACTTTCACAACCAACCCGTATTTCAAATCCGGGTCCCCCAGGCAGCGAGAACATAATATTCCATACAGATTGGTCAAAACAACATCTTACTCACTAAATATAAAGTTATGGATTGCAGATTTAAGCTAAATGCGGATTCATCAGAACTCCTGACCTTTGGAAATGATAAATACGTACGCGCTGTGGAGTTATGCCGTATTTTATACTTTAATGTGCATCGTGTCGCACACTGAAAATATCCGATCTACAAGCTGCTTGTGTCCTTGTAGATCTGCTATGTGTTCAGTGCACCACACCGGCACGCCACTACAGTTAAGTATAAATACAAGGAGTCAGTCGTACATGCCTAGTTGCTACTTTATAAGTGTGAGGAACTCTACCCTGGTTTTGGGGTCTTCTCTGAAAAAACCTAACATGGTGCTGGTCACTGTACGGCTATTGATCTTCTGGACGCCACGCATCACCATGCACATGTGCCTGCAACACAAAACACACAAGTCTTTCAACATGGGTCGCTGCGTGTTGACACGCTCATATGGGGTCAACATGTGCTTTGTGTACTGCTGCAATATTTTGAGCAGCTTTAGAACGTTTGTCACATTCCAGCTTTGACTGTACAATTTACAATTGAGGCATTTAGCAGACGCTCTTAATCCAGAGCGATTTACATTAAGCAATAACAAAAAGCATGGCATACATCACATATATAAAAAGTAGTTATCATGAATCATGCGTAAACTAAGAACGTAACAGTGGAGTATCTATGTAACCTATACATACTATACTATATAATATATTATACATGTGTACTATAAAGTGCTATGACTACATAAAATGCAATTCTAGAGCTGTCTACGTAACAAGCTATAAGTCTGTTTAAAATACTATCTAAGTCTACATAATGTGCTATCTAGGGCAAGTGCTACGGGCCATGGTGGAGTCTGAAGAGGTGGGTTTTCAGACTATGGCGGAAGATTGGGAGTGAGGCTGCAGTTCTGACTGTGATGGGATGGGACTGTAAACACTGGTGCGTGCATGCGTGCGTGCGTGCGTGCGTGCGTGCGTGCGTGCGTGCGTGCGCGTGTGTGTGTGCGCGCGTGTGCTTGTGCGTGTGTGTTGGACTCACTTTGCCTCTATCACCACTGCAACCCCCCTTGGCTGTAGAGCTTCTGATATTGCCGTGGCAATCTGCTCTGTGAGTCGCTCTTGAACTGAAGGAGACAAGAATATTGAGCCATCAAGACGAAACGCAATAGATGACATTTCATAGCTTCAATGAGTATGAGTACATTAATGCAATATATATATAACTAGTACATCTGAAGTTTTTTTCAGCAGCAGCTAGAGGCGGGATCAAGGCAGCACTGTGTATGCCTTGATCCCGCCTCTAGCTGCCGCTGATTGGCCAGGCCGTTTTGTGGCCGGGCATCAAGTCTGCCTGATAGTTCCCAGATGGGAGCAGGAGGGGGGAACCCAGTGTACTCTCTGCTGCCCCATCTGGCGGAGTCAGGTTATACCTACTCTTCCACTGAGGCATTTAGACCCTGCTTGTCATGAAGCCCCGCCCGAAGCTCATGAGACCAATATCTCCCCCCCAGTGACAAGTGGGGGATTCCCTCTGTTCCCTCTGCAATATTAATACTAATACCTCAATGTCCTAATCGCACATGAACTCCTAAGCATGAAGTCTATGAAACATGTAATAAAAATGTGCGTCTTACCTTGAAGCGTTTGGCTGAAGTACTTTACAATCCTGCAACCAGAACGAAAGAGCTAGTTAGTCCACGATCAGACATTCTGTTGATCCAAATCAGGGGTGACCGGGCTCTTAACATCTATAAATCATTCACTAAAGTGGGAAGAACTAAAGGTACACTATTCGTCGGATGTTTCCGACTTATGCCCTCCGCCAATGTCCCATAATGAACCCATGACCCCAGGGGGGTTCAGCTTGTTCCAGAAGCTGGCGAAGCAGTGTGTCTTTTTACCCCCCCTTTTTTTTGCATAAGAGCCCAGTGCTTTGATGTGTCTGTCTCTCTGTCTGTCTCTCTCTCTCTCTCTCTCTCTCTCTCTCTCTCTTTGTGGATCTAGAAATGGACAAGAAGGAGACAGACAGAGACTGTGATCACATCGGTGTGATTCCCACAGGTCCGACGGGATTTTCTCATGGCCTGACAGGCTGGTGAGAGGACGGTGATATTGGCCACAGGGCTTAGAGTTTAAGCCACCAGAGAAATGCACTGAGATAACAGAAGAACGCAGCCAGTCGGCAATAATGTCAACGTACAACCAGACATTGTGGCCACTTTCACACTTTCACAGCGAGAGAGAGTGTACACGTCCATGCATCTGTGTGTGTGTGTGTGTGTGTGTGTGTGTGTGTGTGTGTGTATGTTTGTGTGTGTTTGTGGTTTACCTTGCCAGCATGCTTAGTCCGACCCCCTTTTTGTTTGGCAGATACCCAATATGTACCTAGAAGCGATAACAGTAGACACTCGGTCAAAGATCGCACAGCATGTACCAAAGGCTCACTAATACAAAATGACATCACTGACGTCACGAATGCATTTCCGTGCGCACGAGCTACGTTAACCCATTTTGACCTGAGATCAGATTCTAAAAATGTTTCTATGTCAGTCGTTCTTCGATTTTTCAAAAATAGCAGACCTACAAGCCTATGAGCTTTTAGATCTGCTATTTTTCAATAGCTAAAGCATAACATAATGCTAACACCAAAAGGGGTTCCCGCCCAGAATGGGTTAAAGCTGCATTCCGTGACTTATTTTAAAGAATGAAACGTTTTAACCAATCCGTATGTTGATACAAAATAACTGACACATCTGCAGTGGTCGCAGGTGGTCTCCCAGCTCTTCCATTAAGATATTATACTGCAGTTGTGCCTGGAGCGCATAAGACCAATATGAGACCCCCCCACGCACACACACATGCACGCAGTATGCACACACACACACACACACACACACACACACACACACACACACACACACACACACACACACACACACACACACACACACACACACACACACACACACACAGAGGCACACACACACTTACCCTGCCAAAAAATGGCACCGAGTGATCACACCGAGAGAACATATCTATGTCCTTCACTATTACCATCTCGTCATGGTCCTCGTCGAATATGGCGTCATTCACATTCAAGATGTCTATGGACACAAACACATAACACACATGTTCACTGACAACACCCATGCCAGATTACTTTGACCAAAAAGAGAAATTAGATGCCTGGGACCCAAACTAGTGAAAATAGCACAGCGCATCGTTTTGCGTTTTCTTTAGGAAAAGATTTTTTTTTCTCCCTGGAAATAAAAACGTCTGGGTTTCCGAGGCTACTCAAGTCCTGACCCATAAAAATTGGTTTGGGAAACAGTTTGTTAGAATTGTTAATGATATGGTATTAGTAGATCTGCAGTGGTTGGAGGTGGTCTCCCTACTCTTAAATTGAGAAATTTAGACCCTTGTTGTCAGGTATAAGACTGGTTGAGTAGCACTCCCTGAAGCTCCTTATAAGAGCAAATGATCTCCCCTGGGAAAGGGGGGGGGGTGTTTGCCTCTACTTGAGTGGTCTCGCATACAAGAGACGGGGGGGTTCGAATCACAGATTATTGCAGCTTTCACATTACGGTATAGTAGGCCAGGTAGGCCTACATTATTTAGATGTGGTCTAATGAGAAGCTGTTCACAGAGAGACATGAAGCAAACAGTTGAGACTTGAAGCAAACATTCTTTCTGAGTTTCCCATAACAACAGGTTATAGTGTGCATGACACTGAGAAAATACACATGATGTCACATGATTTATTTACCAGAATTGATAATAATTGTGTGTTTGTGTGTGTGTGTGTGTGTGTGTGTGTGAGTGTGTGTGTGTGTGTGTGTGTGTGTGTGTGTGTGTGTGTGTGTGTGTGTGAGTGTGTGTGAGTGAGTCGTTCGTGAGTGAGTGAGTCGTGAGTGAGTGAGTGAGTGAATGAGAGATTTGCCATAGCCAAAATACATTAAAATCCAGTATAGACTACTAGCTTTTGTTTAAGCCCCATTTAACAATTTGGCTTTTTTTATTTTTTTTTTATTTTGAGGGAACATTTTTTAAAGTTGTATTAAACCCTTTTTTAATCGCCTATGCTATATATAATGACATGCCCACAGCAGGAATGAAAGTGGTTACAACGAGAGACCAAACACAGGAATGAAAGTGGTTAAAGGAGAGACCACAACTACAACAACAGGAATGAAAGTAGTTCAAACAAACAGACGTGTTGCAGCCTGCAGGACACCGAGGACAGACTTGCAAACAGTGCAGCAACCAGAGGTATAATAAGTCTTAATATTACCGTGGATGTTTTCGTGGTCGCCCTCGGTGAAGAACTGCATCGCGTTAGCCTCGGTCCCAAACTCACTTAACTGCGAAAAAGAAGGCATCGCGTTGGCTGCGCGCAGCGGCGTGCGTAACAAGCCGTGGCGGTCCGTGTCCTCGCCCACCTCTCGCAGGAGGATGCTGCTGAACGCCGCCTCCAGTAAGGGGCAGGGCAGCCGCCACTCGTCCTCCGCCACCTTGCGGGACGTCTCGTGTTTGCGCTGGAGCGCCGACTTCTTCGCCTCGATGGACAGCTCGTTGTTGCAGTGGAACTCCGCCACTATGTCGTTCCCTTTGCCGTTGCAGTGGCCGTTCATGTTTCTTTTTGGTCGGGAGTAAATTTTTGTAATGGTGATGAATAGGTTTTGGAGCGGCTGTGGCTAGTAGTGTGCTGCCATGTCTTAAGCACGCAGGCTTTTATATTGCCTGCACTTCTAGGTGTCCACTGTGTTCGTAGTACCGCCCTATTTGCATAACTTCCCAATTCGTCACAACCGTGATGACCAAAGCAAAACACTCGTCACCAATGAGTTAAAGCTACAATCCGTATGGTATTTAAAACGTTATTTTAACAATCTACAGATTGTTAAAATAGATAGGCCTATGGCAGGTTTCAGGTAACTTTATCTGAAGTTATCTGCATTGCAGAGTGGAGTGGAGACCCATGTGGGTGTAGGACAGCAGGTCACTGGACACTTACAGGTATACAGTAGGCTACAACTATACTGGTTGACAGTATAGTATAGTATAGTATAGTATAGTATAGTATAGTATAGTATAGTATAGTATAGTATAGTATAGTATAGTAGAGTTGTTTTTGGCAGCAAATTTCTATTTTAGTTTTAGTCATAGTCTTTGGAATGAAACTTAATTTAGTTTTAGTCACATTTTAGTCACCTAGAATGGTTTAGTGTTAGTCTTGATTTAGTCGACTAAAATATATTCATTACGACGGCCTTGATGCCGTCGTAATGACTGATTACACTTGCTGAAAATAGCTGATCTACAAGCTCACAATGACGCGTTGTGAGCTTGTAGATCTGCTATTTTCAGCATGAAACCAATTGTACATTTTTATACTGGATCTCTTGTCCACTACCCTTCCTAACATTTCAGTCTAGTTTTTATTTGTTGACGAAATTGTCAATATATTTAGTCTTAGTTTTAGTCATCATGGCTTAGTTTTCTTGTAGTTTCCATTTAGTTTTCGCCAGTGAAAAAAGGTAGTCGACGACGAACATTTTTCATCATAGTATTCGACGAAAACAACAGTAGCAGTCGACGAAAACAACACTGCCTGGGACTCGTCGTTTTTCACTTGACACCTGTAACCAATTACACTTTCAGAAGCACTACTGTTCTTAGAATACCTTCAGAGAGCAGAGACTCATGACTTCTTCGCGTGGAGTGTACAGTGATTATCCAGTGTACAGTGAGGGGGCCCATCCTTTCCTGAAACTCAAGCGCACAAACCTTTAAGTCCGTGTAAATGGCGTAATTGGGGAACAAATTCATTTGTGGGGAAAGATACGAATTGTGAAGTATTGTCAATGAGACTCGTGTTATATCATGTGCATGCCCGCAGTGATTGAACTTCATGGTTTTCAAGAGCCAAGTATGTGGTCTAGTTGTCTAGTGTGACTATTTTTTCAAGTCCGAATCTGACTGTATCTGATATGACATATCATAATGCAGTAACACCGCTTTTCCATCTCTCTTTTTTTACTACTATACTGTCTGGTCTGAATAAAGAGGAAGTGCGTGCCTTATAAACATGTAAAAAAAAAAAGAAGAAAAAAAGGACCAATCTCAAGAATCTCAAAAGCAATGTTTAGAGGCCTCATGGTGACTCTAACAAAGTTAGTTATCTCTCCTAAATTAAGCTTCCTCCTGTCTAGATTGGTAATATTACTAGCTATGATGGATCATGGATGAGATCGAATGAACTAGAAATCGTCATTTTGTGATGCTTTTGTATATTTTTGTTACAGTATTTGTTTTATTCTATTCCTCTGATAGTCCTCTTTTAGACACAATACCACACACACACACACGCACGCACACACTCACGCACAAAATACTAATGAATGTCTCTTATAAGCCTCAGATTGAAATCGTACTGTGACACATGTGCCCCTCTCCAGGTTAATCTCCCGGACATGCTGAAGTGGCCACGGTGTTGCATAGACTACTCCACTGTTGCCAGGGTGACGGGGACACGCTCGAGGCATCATGTGTCTCATCAGGAGGGATAGCGGACGTGTAAGGATGCGCAGCGGAACCAGCTGGCCTCTTTCACAGACTCCAGAGCACTGTGTCACAGCAGAGATCGGACCAGGTCACTTAACCCATTCTGGACGGGGAACCCCTTTTTGGCGTTTTTAAGGATTATGTTATAGTTTTAGCTATTGAAAAAATAGCAGATCTACAAGCTCGTAGCGCGGCTCGGAGTGCCGCGCTATGAGCTTGTAGATCTGCTATTTTTAACTAAAATCTTTGCTTCTGGTGGGGGGTCCCTGGAACAACATATTTTTCAACCAGCGGCCAAATTCATATTATTCTGGGGCTCCTTGACATGAAATAGTTTGAGAAAAACGTAGGTTTTACAGAAAACTGTCAGGATTTAGAAGGCATTTGTAGAATCGTTCCTCAGGTCTACACAGGTTAATAGTCCTCTGTTCTGTGACGCAGCCAGGCTTCGGCTCTCTACGTGTACAGTATGCTAACCGTACACGTCACAATTACATTACACCGGTAATGAATCACTTCATTGTGGTGCTTTTTCTTTTTTTAATGGCCCCATAGAGATGCTTTTAAGAAGCAAAACATAACATTTCATGGAGAATGGCTTCAAGACATGCTATAATAACTACTGTATAGCGTGGTCTATTGTAGCAGTAACTGCAATTCCCAGAAATCAATTATTCAATCATTTATTTTTTAATGGAGCAAATGGGATTTGAGATTTACAGGCCTTACGTAAAATGGAATGTGTTGCAAAACAAAAGACCAATTTCTCCGCTTTCTTTCCGTAATTGCGGAAAGGTCAATGGTCCAACACTGGACATTAAATTCCCCCTATCTCCTCTTTAACCCATTCTGGGCGGGAACCCCTTTTGGTGTTTTAACTAAGCATCATGTTATACTTTAGCTATTGAAAAATAGCAGATCTACAAGCTCATAGCGCGCCACCGAGTGGCGCGCTACGAGCTTGTAGTGAAACTATAATAATCGGATTAACTCCGCCCTGCCAGAAAGTCTGCTACCACCCAGGCAGAACGGGCAGTCAATATGCCTACCGTACAAACACCGTACTGCTCTCTGGCTGTAAGCCATGTGGGTCGAGATCGTACAGGATTTATAGGATATACACAGTATTTGCATGACATGGATCCATATCCCATTTTCTATGGAAGATTTATGGTTCGTAATAACATCAGTACTCCCTCCCTGGCTCCTTCACACACACACACCTCAGCCCATATTTCAGTATGTGTGAGAGTTGTAAAACATCTAAGAAAATCTGACCGAAATAAAGCATGAAAGATTTTTCTTACACTTATTCGGAACATTTGAGGCAAAATAAAACCAGTTTCTGCCTGAATCAATTAGTACAATCAGCATACTTCATGTGTATAGCAACATAAGCAGTATTCTAGTCCCTATGCTTCTGGAAGGAGCTTCAACTATTTATTACTTGGCTCTATTCAAGGAAATATACCTACAACTCCTGGTGATCAGAGAGCCTGGGGGCCTTGTTAGTCAGAAGACCACATACAGACGACAGATTTGCAAGTGCAGCTACTCATACAGTAAATGCTGTTGGTGTAATTAATATCCCATGCCATGTATATGAATTGTACGTACACTGATCTATTTTTATTATCCTATTAATGTAAAACTTTTTTTTTGCTCTTGTTTCTCGCTCTTTCTCTTTTTTTCCTTTACTATTACTATTACCTGTGCCATACATGGGAAACTGGCGGCCGGGGGGGCACATGCACAGGTTAATATTGGAATATATTTATTTCATTTCTGTTATAATTCCAATCAGTGCCGGCCCTGAGCAATTTGGTGCCCTAGGCAGGATTTTTCGTGATGCCCCTTTGAACAATGACCATGGCCCCCTTGTGTTCTAAAGCACTGTGTGTTTTATTTTTTTGCTTGGTGGATGCCCCCCTCCCCTCATGATGCCCCAGGCAACTGCCTGTTCTGCCTGATGAGAGGGCTGGCCCTGATTCCAATCATGCAAACATGACCGGCTTTAATTACTCCAATTCCAAAATAGCACCTGCAACCCCCCAGGCACATGTACTAATGGTGTTAACTCCACATGGCCTGAAGCACCACAAACACACAGATAGAGACACGTCCACGCACACACACACACACACACACAACACACACACACACACACACACACACACACACACACACACACACACACACACACACACACACACACACACACACACACACACACACACACACACACACACACACACACATCACACCTCCAGCTGCTTCAACACTGAGGAGCACTTCAACACTGATGAGCACGACAGATAAGAGTGGAGAAGAAGTTGGTGCAGTGTGGAGTGTGGCGACTTCTTTTATGCCGGTAGCTATGAGGATTTACATTTTACAACAAGGCACGCAATGATCTGGCCCCAGGCACCTCGGCTGGTATTCCTGGCAGTGTGCCGCGGGTTCGACTCCCGATCCCGACGGCCTTTACTGCATGTCACCCCCCCCCCATCTCTCTCCCCATTTCCTGTCAGCCTACTGTCTGTCCCTCCATAAAACAATTAAATTAAATAAAGGCGAAAGCCACAAAAAAAACATAAAAAAATGACTCAGCGATTCGGTTTCTGTGCATTGTTTCATTTTCACAGTGACATTTACGTGACATCACAGAATCGCTGTGTCATTGTGGCATCACAGCAATTCTGTGACGTCATAACGGCACAGAAATGTACTGACGTCATATGACACAGCGGTTCTCGTGACGTCATATGAGTCATGACACAAATGATTCTGTGATGTCATATGACACAGCGATTCTGTGATGTCACAATGACAGCAATTCTCTGACGTCATATGACACAGCGGGTTCTGTGGCGTCATATGAGTCATATTATGACACAAATGATTCTGTGACGTCATATGACACAGCGGGTTCTGTGGCGTCATATGAGTCATATGACACAAATGATTCTGTGATGTCATATGACACAGCGATTCAGTGATGTCATAATGACACAGCAATTCTGTGACGTCATATGACACAGCGGGTTCTGTGATGTCATATGAGTCATGACAATGATTATGTGATGTCGTATGACACAGCAATTCTGCGATTTCATCATGATGACACGCGCCGTTCTCTGCCTATAAGCTTGGGGCGGGACAATGTATGTTCAGTGTGACTGTGTGTTTGTTTAGTTGAGTTCTACAGTGTGCAGGCTTTAGTATTGTGGTATACCGGTCCAGCATGTTTGTTTGCATATATGGATTTGATTGTGCTTTGCATGGGTGTGATACTGTGAGGGCACCATGACTTTGTGTTTTATGTTCTTCATAGTGCATTTGTGCTTTTTAGCTGTGGTTCGCAACCTGTTTGCCAGGGCCCACTGGTGGGCTGTGAGGATACTGCAAGTGGGCTCCCAAATAATTGGCAAAACAGGCTACAACCTCCAAAAATAATCATATTTGAACTCGGGACCCCTCCAAAATAGTCATATTTGAACTGGGGACCCCTCCAAAATAGTCATATTTGAACTGGGGACCCCCCAGACATTACATTTAGTGTTACTCGGTTTTACTGTTTTGTTTTGCCTCTTTCTTATATTATTTGACAATTTGGCCAATGCTTGACCAGTTTTTATTATATAATTTGTTGATTACTTTTGATGCAGTAATGGTCTTTCCTTAAATTTCCTTGATTGAGAACCACTAGTGCAGGGGTGGGCAACCTTGACGATGGAGAGGGCCACTGTCTTTCCGCACTGACTTCAGGGGGCCACATTTCATATTAATGTCGTAGCAAAAATAGCCGATCTACAATCTCGTCGCACTGCGACGAGTTTTGAGCTTGTAGATCGGCTATTTTTGCTATTATTTGAATTGAAATCCAGATTATAATGTTTTGCTATTTTTGAATTGGAATCCTGAAAAGTAACATTTCTATTTAATCTTCCGATGCCTTTCAAATGCCTTCAATTATAGTTATGTTAACTTTATGAACTAAATACAAATGCATTGGACATAAGAAAATAACATTTTAATAGTAGCCATTAAGCTACTAATTTAGACTGAAGTAATTAAAGCGGGTCATGTTTGCAAATCAACAATATCAGTATTCTGATATTAACCTGAGGGCCACATTAAGTGAAGATGGCGGCCGCATGTGGCCCCTGCGACGCCAGTTGCCCATGTATGCTAGGGGAATAAAGGATTGTCACATACGTGTTGGAAAGTGAAGTCTGGTGCATGCATGCATTCAAATCAAACTTTATTTGTATAGCACATTTACAACAGCCAAGGCTGACCAAAGTGCTGAACAGAGTAAAACAAGACAGTAGAGCATAGCAATATAAAACAATGAAAAAAGAGACAATAAAATATAAAACAGAGCATACAATAGCACAGAGCAGGAAATCAATATACAGGTAAATCAGGTGCAGTTAAAGGCGAGGGAGAACAGACGAGTTTTGAGGAGGGATTTAAAAGCCCCAATTGACTCGGCAGATCTAATATGGAGGGGCAGCATGTTCCAGAGCTTGGGGCCCGCAGCCGCAAAAGCACGATCACCCCTGCTCCTCTTACTAGTCGTGAGCTCGACCAGCAGCAGCTTGTCCGCAGACCTTAATGCTCTAGATGGGACGTATAGGGAACAATTAGGTCAGAGAGGTAGGAGGGAGAGAGACCGTGATTTAAAAACAAATAAAAGCACCTTAAAATCTATTCTAAACTTAACAGGGAGCCAATGGAGAGAGGCCGGAACTGGGAGTGATGTGGTCTCGTTGAGACAGTCATTGAGACTGTTTATTTTGATTTTACGATGTTTATGCCCCAAAATGACTGGATATACAGTATGGGTTCTGTAGCAATTTGTAGCAATTGTAGAAATATTAGACCTTAATTGTTGCATGTTTACGCATGTTTACATTACTTTTTTTCTTTTTCTTTTTACATTTAGTAGAAAACAGCCCATCTTGCAATCGAGGTGCCTGGGCGTCCCTTATAGTGGCCACCTATCCTTTTACCCTTGGTAGTATTCAATCAGAGAATCGATCAGCCAAAGAACAGGGTGTACAAGAACCAACATTTTAGCAAACAACATTCATAACAAACAACTCTCTACGTTAGTAAAATGTTGCTCAGGTTCATGACACAAGGGTCATTTTGATACTACAACAGGATGACAGTTTATTGAAGCCTTGTATTAAATGTTAGCTGATACATTTCATGCAACCAGTAACACAAAAAATCACACCCGTGTGAACTGAGTGGTGTAAGGTCTTATATAGCCTGATCAGCTGTGGTCTGACGTAATGTCTGACGTAATGAAATCACACCCGTGTGAACTGAGTGACCATAGCAACCATGCTAATTTTTGAGTGGTGTAAACCACTCCTACAACTGGCTTTGTTAGTGCAGAAAAAATGAGCATGGTTGCTATGTTCACCCTGTTCACCCGGGTGTGATACCACTCCTACAACTGGCTTTGTTAGTCTGTGCAGAAAAAATGAGCATGGTTGCTATGTTCACCCGGGTGTGATTTAATTACGTCAGACATGATTTCATTACGTCAGACAGGCTAAGACCTTACACCACTCAGTTCACACGGGTGTGATTTTTTTGGTACGAACAAACACGTGGACACGTGGACACTAACAATCATTTCACATTTTAGATCCAAATGTATAAAACAATGACATTTCTCAAGGTTCGAGGTTCCTCTTTATTGGTACATGTTGAGACTAGTAAAATGAGAGTAATCGCTTCTACTGTTTAGAACGATGACCCACATTCAGGGCATTTAGAATTTAACACACACAAACCCACTGCCCCATTTCGGCAATAGAGGTAAAAAAAAAAGAGAAAGAAAACGGTCCTATTTCAGCAATAGGGGCCAATGGTCACAGTGCTGCCAGATATTCAGATATCAGTTCACAGGATTTGATCTGGATACAGATGTTCCATGTGTCATAATGTACATTCACTTTATCGCTGCACAATATCTGATCTGGCCACAGAGGATGTTCCACGTTTCATAATAGAGGGTAGGCACAGGTGTAGCATTGATGTTAAGGGCTTGCAGTATGTTATCGGGGCCATACTGTATGTATCATGGATGATCTGGTACATACAACCAAGAGACTGTACTGAACCTGAACACTGCACCTACACAGACAGCGTCTTCACTGGGTTTCTATTTTCTATTATTTTTCCTAATTCCCTTCTTTTTCTCACTCCCTCTTGAAGTGCCCTCCCTATTTGGTCGGTTTCACGGCAAACAACACAAAACAGACGTTACATCTCTAGACTTTAGTTAGTTACTTACGTAAACAAATACATTCATTTGCACATTTTTGTTTTCATTTGACTGGACAACAGTGTATAGCGAGCCCCGGAAAGGTGCAGAGACATGCGAGACAAACTCAAGTATGGTTATTGGGTTCCTCAGATAATAATAATTAATTGCATTTTTATTGTGCTTTTCCAAGTGCTCAAAGCGCTTTACAATATGGTTCATTCATTGGGAGGTGAAGCGGCAAACAGTCGACGCCAGCATCCTCACTTCCCACATTCACACACCGGTTCAGTGTCTTGCCCAAGGACACTTCGACATGTAGACAGGAGGAGCCAGGATTCAAACCGCCGACCCATGGATCATTGGACGACCTGATAATAATATAATAATAATAATAATAAAACTTTATTTATATAGCACTTTTTTAAACAAAGTTACAAAGTGCTTTGAACAGTCAGACAACAATAACAGAATACATCACAGGTGCTAAAGAAATAACAATAGAAAATGCAAAATAACAAACACAGATACAAATCAGGGAGATGCAAAGGCTATTCTATAAAAATGGGTCTTTAGGAGGGTGTTAGTCTCAGCTCCTCTGGTAGGCTATTCCAGAGCCTTGAGGTTTTAACCACAAAAGCCCGATCCCCTTTAGTGACCAATTTAGCCTTATACCTCCTGAGCCACAGTCGCCCTAAGGGGTATCTATGAGGATAAGGGTTCCTCATAGATACTTTCTAGAGGATGTACATTCAGCAGTAAATCATTGTCAGTAAAATAACTGTTATTAATCACTAATCAGTGTGTAAGAGTACAATTAGGTGGCGGAGATGATTGGCGGAGAGATCATTGAATATCCTCCCAAACGGATGCTCATTGCTGTCATCCATCAAGTATTTTCCGGATGGATGACACACATTAAAGCTACACTATGTAACATTTTCTGTATGAGTAAATTGTAATTGTGTCCAATCTGTATGTTAACACAATATAACTTATACAATTGGGGTGGTTGTATTTTGACTCCCTGCTCTTCTATTGAGACATTTAGCTCGCGTCAAAGGTCTCACCTGGATGCAGGATCTGACATGAATTTTGATCTGATGATCAAGATTCAATTTATGATCAGAAACTGTTCAAGATTCAATTTATCCCTTGAGCAAGCAGGCAGGCTCTATTAGCTCAATGATAAAAAATAAAAAGGACAGACAGACACAGAGACAGACACATAAGCCAGGGACACACATAGCTGTCTATAGGAGTGGCTAGCACCAGTCAAAAATCTGAATTTATTTGCGCAGGAAACCTCCTCACCTAGGGTGTATTTATTTGAACAGAGAAAGTTGTAATACTTGACTATAGGGCCTGGCTGTCCTGTATGATGTGTACAATACAGTCTGCAGTACAGTACATGCTGTGTGTACGTATATATATATATATATATATATATATATATATATTCATTCAATATATTCATTCTCATGTTCACTGTTGATAGTTTGTACATATACAGTATCCTGTCCATTCATATATTAATTCGATTCATAGATTCATTCACAGACTGTATACATGTACATTTACAGTATATATGTATATATTGTATAGACTGAACACACATATAGAGGGTATGCGTGTGACATCATCATCAAACCAGGAAGTTATGCAGGAACGCCTACCGAGTGGCAAAAACTACTTTCTGGCCTTGACAGCCCATACATCCACACAGAAAAGTCTTATCTGATTGCATTGAACAACATTAAACAATGTTAAACTCACTTTGCCTGTTGCTTTGCCACTCGATTTGCCACTCGATGTGCCATTCACTTTAAGCATGCGCATACTCTCTATTATTAACCTATTCGTTCAGAGACCCGGGGCAGATGTCTTTCACTGAGTCTCACTGATGCAATGACACCTGTACCCAAATAAGATTTATCTCATCTTATCTGATCTCATCTTATGATTAAGGATCGAGCATGCAGGTGACAGCTAGCCTGGGTAAACCCCTCCCCCCTCGCTAGATTTGCATTCTGCCTGCGGGGAGTGGGTTTACCCAGGCTAGGTGACAGCCCCCCTGGCTCTCGCCTGGACACAAAGGGCTGAAATGTTCAATGGATTGCATTCATGATCAGTGATCACTACATTTAATATATCACAAATTAAACTTATATATATTATATATTATATAATATAATATATATATTGTTTGTTGTGGACAAACAGCGTGGCGCTGCTGATGTTTGTAGTGTGGAGCTTAGCGTCAGAGTGTTTGTGTTGGAGTGCCTCAGCGCGGTGGGAGAGTTCATGGTCAACCTCTTCCAGAGAGAGATGGAGACACTAGAAACTCTGCTGGAGACACAAAACAAACTCCTGGACATTAATTTTGATATGGACATCGATCTACACACTACAGGTTAGTAGACTGAACAACACCAGCTTAGCTACAACAAGTAGCATCAAGCTAGCTGGACGGAACTACATTTACCAGTAGTTATACTAGCTCTGGTCCATAGCTCTAATGCGTTGCATTTAGAGCTATGTTAATAGGCCCTTTCCCAATTCCTTTTTTAACCCTACCCCTCATCCCTTGCCCCTACCCCTCAGCCCTTGCCCCTTCCCCTTGCCCCTACATAATGAGTGTCAAGGGGTAGGGAGATAAATCATCACCCTAGGAATTGGAACGTCCCTAAATATTGAACGTCCCTTGTAGATATTAATATATTGATATACAACCTGTTCTCAGAAAATAGCTGATCTGCAAGCTCACTACAGGCTAGTGGTCCCCAAACTTTTTCATGTCAAGGACCCGCAAATTGACAATTAGCCCGCAGACCCCCATTTGAAGAGATATGCCAGGGACCCCATAGAATCTAGCAGTGTCACGGACCGCCAGTGTGACATGCATTAGTCCATGGACCCCCATTTGATGGCATTTCTGTCTCTGGGAGCCCCAATTTATATTGTGAAATCAATGTTAATTAACTCAGAGTGTACAAATGGACCCTTATGGGTCCATTTGGTTCCAAACTATCATTTAGCTGGGGACCCCCTGGAACTCTCTCAAGGACCCATGGGGGTCCCCATAACCCACTTTGGATACCACTGCTATAAGCTGTAGATCGGCTATTTTGGGAGAAGAGATGATGATGTATTGTAATTGTAATTTTGTCTCATCTTGGTAGCCCACCAGAATGTAATTCAGCTAGATATAGCTCATTCTGACACCTGCTCAACAGTTGTACCTGATTCATTGATTATTGTATCAACAGTTTGTATAGAATGGGTACAGTTATATATCATAGCCTACAGGGTTAGAAAAAGGAAAAACAATTTACAGTATAGAAAGAAGGGGCTGTGGTCACTGTCTTCATTGTTTTTAATATCATTAAGAACAGAGTCATTTTCTATCATGGAAGTCGTGGTATGCTACATAATATGAATGATAATGTTTAAAATTCAACAACATTTAGGACAATCGTGATTCATCTCCATCCATCCAATTTACAGGCTGTACAGCAGCTTGCAGTCTGTTCCATAGCTGGTTTGCCTGGGGGGGGGGGGGGGGGGAAACCACACCATTGCTAATTAGTTATGTAACTTTTGCAACTTGTGGGGATTAGCATAACATTGGTCATGATAAAACCATACCAGCTATCACTGCAGCGAGTAGCCAACGTTATGCAGCAACAGCGTTATATAGGTACAGTAGGCTATTTCATCACGGCTTTTAAGAGCTCCAAAACTGCAGAATGTTGACATATCGGGGTCTGGGGGGTCGGACTGATGCCTGCTAGTTAAGATAGTAGTTTGCATCCGAGTTGTTCCACCGGGGCACCGGCGGTAAATCAAAAATAATAAAGCGCCGATGCGAAATGAATGGGTAACGTTACCGTAACGTTGTATGAATGCAACGCCGTAGCATATCGTTAGTTCAAGTGAGGTAACGTTAACCTTTGCTAGAGATTGCGATATTTTTGGCGATGCAGATTGTTAACACATTCAAATAATATATCATATTCTTCCATAAGTTCCATAATAAAGGACGGAAAAGGCGTCTTACCTCGTCCGCCTTCCGCCCTCTGTGATGTCCCTCTGTTTTAAGTCTGGTCGCGAATCCCCTTCGTTTGAAGGGGATCCAATCCCTTGCCCTCGGCCCTACCCCTCGCTCCAAAGAGAATTGAGATAACCCTTCCTCCTCACGTGAACGCGCATCAGCAAGGGGAAGGGCTAAGGGCCATGGAGAAGGGGGGAATTGGGAAAGGGCCTTAACTCGACTTCCGCCGCTCGCATGAATGCAGACCAGCCTCTCGTCTTTAGCGTAAATAAAAATAACGTTTTTGCTACTCACCAATACAAAGGCGGGTTGTGTCATTAGAAAGCCTACTTTCCTTAGTGGGAGCAACGTAAGTTATGTCTTAAGTTGTGGAGTAAAGTCCTTACTAGAGGCTTAGTAACTACTAGTTAGTTTGTAACTAGTGGCTTACTAAATTGAGTTGCACCACGACTGTTTAAGGCATAACGTAACTAGTAGTGCATAGACTGTTCCTAAGATAATGTATAGTCGCATAAAATGATGTCATAGCTCCCGGATCCAATGAAAACGAGCGGTTTCTACACTAGGAAGTAAACGTTATCTTGTCAACAAAGAACAGCCCTAGTCTGCAACTCGCCGTCTCGTCTTCTGACTGCATCTTCAAAAGCTTCGGTAAGTACCATTAACTTGAATTATAGAATACAACTATTACAATAACGTCTTATACCGTTACACCGCAGCATTGACCAAATGTAAAACATTTCCCACTCGCGCTATGTTAACAGCGTCGCAAGGTTTTCTGTGTCATAAATAGAATTTTGGGGCAGCCGACCCGCGTGGATTTAGTTTTTGCAGTCTGGTTCATAATATCTAATATCTCATTTTCTCATCACAGACCAAGATGGCAGAGAAAGAGAAGCGCAACAGAAAGAAGAACTTCAGTCATGATGAGATTATGATACTGCTCGAGGGTTACAAGGAGAACCAGTCTGTTCTTGAAAGTAAATTCAACTCATATGTTACAAATAAGAAAAAAAACGATGCATGGAACAAGATAGTAGATGCAATAAATGCGAAGGGGTGTGAACAACGAGAGCTAAAAGAGATCAAGAAAAAATGGAGCGATCTTAAAACCCAAGCAGTGGAAGACTATCCAAGGACGACAAACTTCCCCACTGGTGGTGGTCCAAAACCGGACCCAGGGCCATATTCCACTATAATCATTGACATCATAGGAGAAGATTCTGCTATTGTAGTTGGGGTTTCAGGAGGAGGGGTAGAGAGTGGAAGAAAGGTTGCTGCACCACCCAAGCGGTCCGAACACACAGCTCCACCACCAACCCAAGGTAATCAGTTAATGTTAATGTATGATAAAAGATCCAATTGAATAATATATTTAAATGGAAATTTTGTTTATGAAAAGATCCAATTGAAATGATATATTAATGAGCATTTTGTTACTCAAACACGTTAGTGCAGGAACCCCCTCCCCTCGTGGGCTTATATAACAATAAATTGTCATTACTGATGCTTTGAGTTGTATAATTATTAGGCCGGCCTGAGAATCATAGATTTCATTTCCATATCAATATCAATTTGGCTTGGTAAAATCATGCTATTGAATTGTAGTCTGTTATTAGCAGTTGGTTTGTTTTGCTTCCTGCACTATACAGCCTGACATTAAAATTTGAAAAATGTCTTCTAAATCATGACAGTTTTCTGAAATACCTATGTTTCTATATCAGTGGTGCTCAATATTCCATGTCAACGACCCCAACAATTGTAATTGGCCATCTGAAAATATGTTATTCCATGAACCCCTCAGAGGCAAAGATTTGAGTTTAAAACGTTCGCTCTGAAAGAATATATATTCAAAGATTTGCGCCACATTTTCACGATTTTTCAAAAATAGCAGATCTACAAGCTCGTAGCGCGGCACTCGGTGCCGTGCTATGAGCTTGTAGATCTGCTATTTTTCAATAGCTAAAGTATAACACAATGCTTAAACACAAAGGGGTTCCCACCCAGAATGGGTTAATTGTCATTGTAAACATCCTGGCATACTGCAAACTAAAGTCTATGGTTTCAACATATTAGCTAATGCATTTTTTTCTTATTGTTTTTTTCTTCTCTTAGTTGCAACTGTTCCTGAAAGCCAGCAGAGTCAGCAGGCCACAGATCTTCGGCTCTTCACTCCAGATTCAGCAAATGATCTGTTTCGTTTGATCACTGGTGAACACATCCCAGACTCCCCGGAACAAACAGATGTCTCAGTCATTCCAAGTATCTCTGTTGCCGCCCCAATTACCTCTGCTGTAGGCCCAAGTACCTCTGTTGTGACCCCAACTACCTCTGTTGTCAACCCAAGAAGTACCTCTGTTGTCACCCCAACTACCTCTGTTGTCAACCCAAGAAGTACCTCTGTTGTCACCCCAACTACCTCTGTTGTCAACCCAAGAAGTACCTCTGTTGTCACCCCAACTACCTCTGTTGTCACCCCAAGAAGTACCTCTGTTGACGGCAAAAGAAAACAGAAGCGACAAAGCGAGGATACTGAAAATGTAGATGTCTTGCGTTGCAAGCTTTTAAAGTTAGAATGTGGGAAGATAGAAGAAGAAACTTTGAAAATAGCAGCAGAGAGAGAGAAGCTGTCTTTAGAAAAAAATAAATTAAAACTTGAAATCCTAAAATTGCAAGAGGAGCTCAAGCCTTCTGGTTATTCTTTCTCTGAAGTTGAATTGTAAACTTGCCTACGTACTGCACTAATCTTTTATGTTCAGTTAGTGATGTCACTTAATTTGCTTGGCTGTATGCAAGAGTAATTTAAAAAAAAATGGGATCAACAAACAGTAGGCCTATAATATTCCCAATTGTGTTACTGTTACAATGCAGTGAGACTGCTGTCAGTATTAATTCACTGACTTTATGATTTTTACATATTTGCATAATAGCGACTTGAACGGTGCGCTTCCCGGGGTCTATGCAAAACATGGTTGGCGACACAATACGATTACACAAGTCTATGGTATGCAGGCATTAATGTGCGTGCACAGGGCGAGCGCAACCCTGCGCACAGCTGCCCTGTGCATGCGCATTAATGACTTTGTATACATGACAGAAGAAAGCTAAATTACACCAGACAAAAGTTCCATGATGATTGTACTTGGATATGTATTTATCAGATGTTGATATTTTTTTTAATTTATCAGATTGTTTACTGCAAAGATTGTTTGATATTACAAATATTATAGTACATGCATTGTATTATTTAAATATCTGTACAGTTTATTGATTATGATCTATACATTTGTAAATTACTACCCCTAACAATTCATTTGGAATATATCTTTATACAGATGTAAATATAAGGGGGGCACCACTCTGGTGCATTGTCCAATAACCCAAAGCAAGGAGGCCCGCTCTAAGAAATAAAAGTAAATTGTTTGCCATGCCTCGTGAATGGTGACCGCCATTTCTGCTATCCAGCAAAGCTAATGGAGGTTGGAGTTATTGATGGGTTTACATGAAATGTTGCTGGGTAATATATTGCCTCACTATAGCACCCTCTTGCATGTGACCATCAAAGTCAGGTACATCTTGTGGGACTTCATCATCAGCATCCTCTTCGTCGTCGAATTCGAAAGGCATCTTCCACAGCATCGCCATGTTGTGCAGCACTATGCATGCAGCAGCTACAACTGCTGCTCTGTCAGGTTTCATTACAATCCCTATATGGTAAAATACAGTAGTGGAAAGTAACTATAACTCTACTATTATTTGATACATTTAGTTACTTTGTAGATATTATTAAAAGCCCTATTTGAAAATGGCTGATCTTCAAACGTGAGCTTGTTGATCTGCTATTTTCAAAAGATTTTTGAGTGGTGTAAAACACAACTACAACTGGCTTTGTTAGTTTACGTGTCTGTCTGTGCTCAAAAAATGAGCACGGTTGCTATGGTCACCCAGTTCACACGGGTGTGATTTCATTACGTCAGACCACAGCTGATCAGTCTATATAAGACCTTACACCACTCAGTTCACACGGGTGTGATTTTTTAAATATTTTTTAGATATACAACTTGTGAAACGGGTCCCCCTGCAGGGGTGCACCCATTCTGCATAATGAGTGCTTTTACTCTAGGTTAGTGCTATAGTCTAGATAGAACAGTGGTTCCCAAAGTGGGGTCCCCAGACCCCAGTAGGGGTCCTTGAGGGAGTTCCAGGGGGTCCCCCAGCTAAATGATAGGAACCAAATGGACCCTTATGGGTCTCTAACTCAGAGTATACAAATGGAACCTAACGGGTCCGTTTGGTTACATTTGTACACTGTCAGAGTTAAATTAACATTGATTTTACGATATAAATTGGGGTCCCAGAGATAGAATGCCATTAAATGGGGAATTTCACATTAGTCTGAATTAATACTTTTGTGAACATACACACAATGTGTGTGTGTGTGTGTGTGTGTGTGTGTGTGTCTATAGCCTAAAATATGCCATATTGGTCAGAATTAAATATACAAAGCCACACACACTGTGTGTAATATATATGTGTGTGTGCTGACTTGATTTGCTATAGGCTATATGATTCCTATACCCTTACCCTTGTGCAAGCACGCCCATCTCTTCTTCAACACTCCTATACTCCTTTCAACTGCAGATCTTGTGCTGCAGTGGGCATAGTTGAATTTCTCCTGTGCCCTGTTGGATGGGTTCAAGTATGGTGTCATGAGCCACTTTCTCAGTGGGTAGCCGGAGTCCCCCAGTAGCATCCCAGAAAACTGTCCAGCCTCAAACTCCTCCCATAGGCTAGAACGTTTTCAGGATGAAACTGTCGTGCTTTGCCCCGGGCCACTTGATCACACAGTTTAAGAACACTAGGTCAGCGTCACAAACCACTTGTACATTGAGTGAGTGGAAACCTTTTCGGTTGATGTAGGCATTCTCATCCACTGATGGAGGCGCTATTTTGACGTGAGTCCCATCTATACAGCCAATCACGTCTGGGAACCCTGACACAGCATGGAACTTTTGTCTGATGTAATTTAGCTTTTGGCTTTCTTCTGGCATGTATACAAAGTCATTAATGCGCGTGCACAGGGCGAGCGCAACCCTGCGCACGGCCCTGCATACCGTAGACTTGTGTATTTGTATTGTGTCGCCAACCATGTTTTGCATAGACCCCGTTGCAAAGTAACGAAGGGCGACGCATACTTGGAGACTCGGGGGAAGCGCACCGTTCAAGTCGCTATTGTGCTGTATGTCTTCAGCCAACATGTCTGTTATTTTCATAATGCCGTGTCTTTTAAAATGGAATCTGGCAAATATGTCAACATCATCATAAATGTCAAGCGGGTGTAGTCGGTCTCGCAAAACGCGTTGGCGAGGACGGGGTCTTTCGTTATATTCAATTAACGCGTCAATGAAATCAACCCGGTCAGCCATGATAACAAGTTAGTAGACTGCTCCTAGGGACTTAGTGCTGCCACATGGCTTGCGTAAATATTTAGTTGTTACTTAGAGATACGTTATAACTAATTTGTGTGGTGCAACAGCTTACATTTTAGTAATGCATAAGTCTTGACGTAAAGGCCATTTACGCAATTACTAGGCTACGTTTGAATTTAGTGCGAGGTGGTGCAACCTCCTCCTGAGCTATAGTTATACTAGCCCTGAAACATGTTGTAGAGGCATTCGAGGATCCAAACCTCTAACTCCACATGGTGAGGGCCCTGGGGTGCATATAAGTATGCTAGTAAGTAGGCTAAGTATGAAATAAGGTCGAAAACGGTATGCCTTCCCAGCCTCACCAAACATTTTACATTGTTCTCAAAAGGCATGTCAAGAGACCTTAAACAGGCTACCCCACTTCCTCTCCCACTGAGCCTTTCAAAATAAAATACAAGTTACAATTCACTGTTCCAGAATCACCGCAGAGGAGCTTTTACTTTGAAGGGGAGAAATTATAAAAGACACATGTCATGACTCAACTGAAGCCAGTTTTACGCGATCGCTACATTTACATGGAAAACGTGTAGGCCTACATAAACATTCAGATTTCAAATATAAAGTCCTCACCACATGTGCCACGGGTGTTAGAAATTTGCTGGTACAGCGATTAGCATTGCTGCATCCCACGTTGTTTAATAAAAAGCATTTTTATCCGAGCACCGACTACTTTTCTCAAACGGGGTTCGTTTAGGAAATTCACAGTTGCACACCGGGAGTGCACTCGCCTATTTGTCTGTATTGGCAGTGCAGTCAGCGTGCCTATATCGAACACACCCAGTGCCACACTCCTCCCGACCTATACGGGCGGGCGCGTAGTTCAATGGTAAATGGTGCATTTATATAGCGCCTTTATCCAAGGCGCTTTACATAGATTGTGCATTACATTCACCCATTCATACACCGATTGCGGCGGAAGCCATGCAAGGTACCAACCAGCACATCGGGAGCAATTTGGGGTTCAGTGTCTTGCCCAAGGACACTTCGACATGTAGACAGGAGGAGCCGGGATTCGAACCGCCGACCCATGGATCATTGGACGACCTGCTCTACCTCCTGAGCCACAGTCGCCCCTAGTTGAAAGCCAATGGCAAAAAAAACAGCTCGGATAAAAATGCCTTTTATTACACAACACGGGATGCAGCAATGCTAATCGCTGTACCAGTGAATTACTGGCACATGTGGTGAGTACTTTCAATTTGAAATCTGAATGTTTATGTACACGTTTGCTCTGTAAATGTAGCGATCGTGTAAAACAGGCGGAAGTTAAGCCATGGCACTCGTGAAGTACGAGCGGCATGTGAACCATGTCTATAGTTATACTAGCCCTAGAATGTCTGTGATCATACATAAATTACATATATTCCTGTATACACAGCCATAGATCGGATGCCTCCGCTCCCATTGAGCAAGGAGACATGGGCGGCAGAAATGTGCTCCCTGAACGTGTGCGTATGTCACAACAGTTGCCTCGCGGAGCCGTCTTTTGTCCAGTGTCCACTCTGGGTCTGGAAACGGCACTTTTGTTTTACCGTTGACAGCAGTAGAAGGTCTGCTGCTCGGAATGTTACACCTCTCCCGCTTAGCGGAGAGTGGGGTGTGGTAGAGGACATCTCCCTGAACGCGTGCGTATGTCACAACAGTTGCCTCGCGGAGCCGTCTTTTGTCCAGTGTCCACTCTGGGTCTGGAAACGGCACTTTTTTTTTTACCGTTGACAGCAGTAGAAGGTCTGCTGCTCGGAATTTTACACCTCTCCCGCTTAGCGGAGAGTGGGGTGTGGTAGAGGACATCTCCCTGAACGCGTGCGTATGTCACAACAGTTGCCTCGCGGAGCCGTCTTTTGTCCAGTGTCCACTCTGGGTCTGGACACGGCACAATTTTGACATTTGACAGCAGTAGAAGGTCTGCTGTTTGGAATTTTACACCTCTCCCGCTTAGTGGAGAGTGGGGTGTGGTAGAGGACATCTCCCTGAACGTGTGCATATGTCACAACAGTTGCCTCGCGGAGCCGTCTTTTGTCCAGTGTCCACTTTATAAAGTCCATGCACTCCAGTGAATAGCATTTATCCATTTAGATAACTTTTTTACGTTATTGAATTACTTATTTTTACACAGAAACATAATGTGTGTCTTATAGCATCATATAGCATCATTTAAATGCTTCATTTGTAGTTTTAATGTGCAAATTAATATTTTTTCAATACTCTAGAGGGTACTCTTATTTTGAAGAGATCGTCCACCGGAAGTCTTATATTTGCTCCCTTAGATTTGCCAGAAAAACAGTGCCCTCATGGAGGAGGTATGCGTCAACTAGAGTCTGTTAGGAGGTCGATAAATGAACACATGACGTCGGTGGGAGAGGACATATTGTGTGTTTTGGAGCGTGGTGCTGATGTTTGTTGTGTGAATGTCAGACTGTTTGTGTTGGAGCGTCTCAGTGCGGCCGCTCGGGTCATGTACACCCTTTTCCAGAGAGAGATGGAGACGCTAGAAACTCAACTGGAGAAACCAAACAAACTGCAAGACGTTGATTTTGACATCCATCCTAACACTCAAGGTTGGTGAATTGCTTAATTCCGACAATCGTACACTTTATTTTTATAACGGGATGAATCTAGAGTTGCTACACCCTCCATTTGCATCCCATTGACCCAAATCGAATTTCCAATCTGCTTGTTTCGCTCACTGCTTGTTGCAGCTGTAGGGCAAGCTTATCCTCTTTCAATCTGCAAAGCGTTTGTTTCATAAAAATCCACCGTAGATTATTTATGTTATGAGCTACTTTTTATGTACAAAGAAGCTAACGCACACCAAAGTCCTTGTAGCGGGGCCGGCACACGGGAGAAAAGTTTTAGATGTCGAGTGCTGGGGCTGGTATTCATTTCTACAGTCTGTATCTTCCAGAACCGTGCGCCCGTTACATTATGACGTGGAATTACTCAACCGACTGCTTGCTTTTGCTTTCTTCTTCATATTTCTAGATGTCGGTCATAAGGCTAAAATTATAATTGCAAGAAAATGGAGCTATTATCTATTTTATTGGAATTAAAATGTTGATCCAATAAACAAAAAAATCCCTATATCTGCAAATGAAAAAAATAAAAAATAATAATAAATAAATAAAACTGAACCATCCAATGAGTAGACATGTAATAGTGTGGATGTAGAAGCACAACCAGGGCACAATCGTGACGCAACTGCTGTGAAATTACCATTTAAGGGCTGAAAACAGTTTTAGTAGGGGTTAATACCGTCCAAATTGTTACACGGTGGATACAAGCATGACATTTGGTACAGATGTCCCTTGGGTCATCCCAAAACATCCCAGAAGGGGTCCCCAAAAAAAATCTTTAACAGGAAGTGAGTTATGAACACAATTCAAAATGGCCACCAAAATGGTTGACAGTTGACTCAAAAGACACCAAAAGCATCTCCATAAAGCATAACATTTGGTACACATGTCCTTTAGGTGTGCCAAATAAATCTTAAACGGGAAGTGAATTAGGACTAAATTGAAAATGAACTACCTGAACTAGTACTCTGAGGTATGGGGTAACACCTACACATGTACTTTAAATTCACTGATTATACTACAAAAAAGAGCACTAAGAGTAATAAACAATAAAGTGGGACTCATCAAATGTCCCTGGGACTCATCTAAAAGACCAGGACCCATTACATTGAAAACCTATTTACATCACTGACACTGTCAAGCTTTGTTGGCCACTGGAACAAGACTGTGTGGGCTGTATGGGTTGTGTTTTCTGAGCTTACACTGTTGAAATAGTAGTTAAACAAGATTGACAAATCGTTATGGTACAGATGTCCCTTGGGTCATGATAAAACATCCTAGAAGGGATGCCCACAAACATCTTTAACAGGAAGTGAGTTATGGATGAACAAGAACCCTAAGACGCTTCCCCGTTTTTACTACCCACTTTTGCACCAGTGAGGGGTGGGAGGGACGGGGGCGCAAGGTGACGGCCCTAGTTAGTTAGATGAGTCGTGAAAACTCCTGCATCTGATAATCCATTTATTCCATTAGATTAGACCATAGACTATTGTTGTGATTTTATCCAGAATGAAAACATTCTCTGAGGTAAATGATGTCTTAGTTAAAATAGCAAATATGCTTTAGTAGGCTTTAATATAGCCTATGTAAGGTTTAACCTCGTCAGATAATCCCCACATAGCGTAAATGTATGAGAAATTCAAAGTTTCAACACCAAAGTAGGCTAGTAGTAGTTGTGAATTAAACTGGACATTTGGACTGAATGTTTCCTTTATCCTCATGTTGGGCTTCTGTTTTCGCCAGAGCTTTTATTTGTGTTGTTTCTCATAAGCGCAGCTCCGTTGTGCTTCACGTTCCACACAGCCTCTGCCTTGACTTCTGTGTGCTGACTGCTGCGGGCCCGGTGTGGGCTAGCCCCTCCCACCCCTCACTGGTGCGTAAGTGGGTAGTAAAAACAGGGACGCCCCTAAGACATGTGTCTGCATGTGTCTACTCGCAACTGTTTGGTTGCAAGGAGTTGCATGGTGAGATATTGTTGTGGTTTGGGCTTTAGGATGACCCAAGGGACATATACAGTATGTGCCAAATTGTATGCTTCTGTAACGCCCGGGAGTTGAACTCGGGTCTCCTGCGTGAAAGTCCAATATCTTAACCGACCAAAGGGATATCCATATGGACCGAGGGCGATACCAGACTTTAGAGGTCATCAGGCTGAAGGCCTATTCATAGTCTGGATTTTCGGTGGTGAGGTGACCACCGCTCCGGTGGTGAGCTGACCACCCGAGCTGAAATAACGTTGAGCGGTGGTGAGTAAAAACAGAGAAGGGCTGGAGCGGTGGCGGTGGTTTGCTCTTCACTGCGGCTCGTGACGTCATGTTGTAGTTCGGTGGTCACCTAACCACCGAAAATCCAGACTATGTATGAGCCTTGAGGCTCTGAGCCACTCTATCAGAATTTTTCAGAATTTCATTGAAAGGTCTTGAGATGCAGCATCTCATTTTAGAGGGGGTTCCGTACACAGGGAAAAACATCAATCAACATCAATCGCATGATTATTAAATAACCGGACCGTATTACTGATTATTTATGATGGACAGATAGTGTACACAACGATCCAAACATTTGATTTCAATACCACACTGAAACTGTTAAATCTCTAGTGTATAGATGAAGTGCAATGGTTTCAGCCGATCACAAATATCATAAACAAATGATAGATCTATGGTTTAGAAATGGGGTATTTACTTACAGCACAAGTTACATCAACTATGACACCTACGAAACGGCGGTAACACTAAATGGAAAAAGTTAATTAAAAATGATTTGCTTTCATCGTATCTTTCCACAGACGTCCTGCACCTCCCTGTGTGTAAAGAGATTATCTCTGATGAGGCGAGGAGCCCCAGTCTGGTCCAGGAGGAACCAGAGCCTCCACACAGCAAAGAGGAGGAGCTACTTCAAAGACCAGAAGAGGTTGATAGGCCAATGCTGACATTGCTAGCAGTGAAAAATGAAGATGATGATGGAGAAAACAGAGTGACGGGGCCTGTAGCCGGTACCTCAACTCAACACATGCAAACACAAGCTGATGTAGAGGACTGTGGAACATCACAACCAACTAGTGACCAGTTCCTCTCTTCACACTGTTCGGAATCTGACACTGAAGACAGTGGCGAGAGCGAGGAGAACAAGGAAGATCAGTCAGCTTTAAACAGCCTGAAATCACACACTGTACAAAATATGGAAGGACAAAGATTGTCTTTGAGCCACAAGCTGTCCCAGGACCTGAAATCATCCAAACAAACTGACTCCATGAGGAGTGTCACAGGGAAGAACAGTTTTAGTTGTACAGTGTGTGGCAAAAGGTTTAATAAAACGAGAGATATGAAGAGACACACAATGATTCATACAGGGGAAAGGCCCTTTGCGTGTGCCGTTTGTGAGCAAAGTTTCAAACAAAAAGGTTATCTAAAATCACACATGAGGACTCATACAGGCGAGAAACCCTTTGCTTGTACAGTTTGTGAACATAGTTTCAGTAGAAATGACCATCTAATATCACACATGAGGTCTCATACAGGGGAAAAGCCCTTTGCTTGTACTGAGTGTAAACAAAGTTTTAGTCTAATTAATAGTCTAAAAACACACATGAGGACTCATACATGTGAAAAGCCCTATGCGTGTATAGTTTGTGGTAAAGGCTTTGGTCAAATGGGTAGTCTAAAAATACACATGAGGACGCATACAGGTGAAAAGCTGTTTTCTTGTACAGTTTGTGAACAAAGTTTTAGTCGAACTGATGCTCTAAAATCACATATGAGGACTCATACAGACGAAAAGCCATTTATTTGTACCGTTTGTGAACAAAGTTTTAAGCAAAATCGTACTCTAAAAGTACACATGAGGACTCATACAGGGGAAAAGCCCTTTTCTTGTACTGTTTGTGAACAACGTTTCTCTCATGGTAGCACTCTTAAAGAACACACGAGGACACAACATGACTAAGGATGGAGCCCGAAAATCGGGTCCATTACAAACCCGGTTCCGCATTTATCGAGACCTGAGTATCAATAAGCTTTTGGCTTGTCGAGCATGTTATCGGGTATAGCCGTAGCAGCTGACGTCTTGGGCCGCTCGCTATATAATAAGGGGAGGCGGCGCGTAGCATGGGTTAAATGATTGACGGGGGGTGTCAGCGCATCTCCGACCGAGGTGTCAACGGTTTTGCCGACGTGCAAATGGGGGACAATTTAAAATAAAGGCGGCTTACATGCTGTAGTTTGCTACTAACAGAAATTTGCATGCACGAGGGCTGCCAAAGTAGGCTATCTTTTGCTGTTTTTCGCCCCTCTCTTCGAAGTTAAACTGGGCAAGCTATAAACTGACCCGACCACGGTGGTAAGGGGCCGAGACGGGTGGTTGCGCTGTGAAAGTAGGGTGGCACGGGTGAAAACGTTTTGGTTACATGTTTAAAAAGACAAGAGGGGAGCTAAATGCAATAATGAACTAGCTGGGGGGTGCATTTCACATGGGGTTGGGGCAGTCCATTGTCTGACGGACTTCCACGCTTGCTGCTTCGCATCGAAGACAGCTTGACAGCTTTGTGCTGTGGTGAAATCACCGCGAGCCTCCGGTGTCCTGAGTTACATTTGTTACATTTGACTGACAGGAAACGGGGAGAGAGATGGGGAGTGAAACGCGGCAAAGGCCTTCGGGATCGGGAGTCGAACCTGCGGCACGCCGTCGTGCAGGCTACATGACGGCGTAAATTATGCATTTACAGACGTTGCTGTGATTCCTGTTGACACAATAAATGGGAACCTCACATTTGTTTTTAAAATGATGTGCACTGACATTTCTGAACAGACCAACCAAAATGTGGTGTTTTGATTGGATAATAATGGGGGCACTCCCTTTTTATAAAAGTACAAACCTTTGTGTATGTTCACATGACCTGATGAAGATCAAATAGATCACATGACCTGATGAAGATCAAATAGATCACATGACCTGATGAAGATCAAATAGATCACATGACCTGATGAAGATCAAATAGATCCAAACGTTGTCAGAATTCTCAATAAAGAACGTCACCCGAAAGCAATGTCAGTTATTTAATGAATGTCAAAGACAGTTTCCAGACGATATATTTTTGAGGGGGCTAGCCGCTCCTATATTCAGCCATTAGTGTAGATTTCCGTCTTACACAAACATTAAATCCCCATTAACAAACAAACATTAACCCATTTTGGGCGCGCCGGGAACCCCTGTTGGTGTTTTAAGCATTGTTATACTTTAGCTAAAAATAGCAGATCTACAAGCTCATAGCGCGCCACCGAGTGGCACGCTATGAGCTTGTAGGTCTGCTATTTTTGAAAATTCACGAAAATGTGCTTGAAATCTTTGAATATATATTCTTTCAGAGCAAGTTTTTAACTCAAATCTTTGGAACAACATATTTTCAGATGGGGGTCGACGGCCAAATACATCTAGTTTTGGGGGTATTTGACATGAAAATGTTTGAAAACGACTGAATCAGAAATATGGGTTTTTCAGAAAACTGTCAGGATTTAGAAGGCATGTAGAATCGTCCTCAGGTCAAAATGGGTTAACAGAGTTGTCTTTTTCCATCATGAAATTACACTATATTACTGTTTACTAGGGATGCCACAATCAGACCATTAGCAAAAATGATTATTCGACATCTGTCAATTATTATTGGACAGCCTGTTTGACAAGCTGTGCATTGTTATTATATGCACAGCTTTGTGTTTGTGTGCATTAGCACAGAATGTGCTCAGCTGATTGGCTGAGCATGGAAAATAAAACTTTATTTTATTTGTATAAAACTTCACTCACTTCACACAAGTGTGATTTTTTGTTTTTATCCTATTGTGTAACCCATTTTTCAACCGGTACCAATTGCCTAAACTGTAATCTCTCTTATTTTTCATTCTCACACTGATTTGGAAAGACAAAGTACAGTAGAACCATCTACAGCCTAAACCAGTTATCAGTTTGGCCCTTATAGCGTTTTTTTCTTTTACAACCAATTTTACAAGACAATTATTTAGCAGATGTGTCCCGATCATCATAGACAGAATGTCAAAAAAATAAAATAAAAAAGACAAGCAGATCTACAACCTCAAAAGCGAGCTTGAATAGGGCTTTATTTGTGTTAATTATTTTGGTCATAAGTTAATTCAAATTGATTAAAACATGTTGCACTTCGACAAAATGTTGGTCATAACGTTGATAATCAATAGTCTACCACTGTTTATCATTCTCTCTGTGCAGATACCTTATGACTGAATATGCATAGTGTGAATTATTATGACAGATCATATTTTACATACAGTACAGGTAGCATATTATAATGTATAAATATACTCTTATTGACAATATGTTACATTCCCTTCCACCAAATAATTCATCTCCCCTTGACAAGTCACTTCAACCTTTAGGTCGCTTTCTGAAACTTTTGGCCAATCAATCAGCATTAGATTCACAACCTCTCAATCTCAAACCCTCACCCTAACCTCCCACGGGGCAGCACACCAGGCACGCACTACGCGCGCGCACACACATGTGCCCTTTCATGGGGTTTGAGCCCCTGCCCCCTCAGTGCTCTCTGCACGGCCCTGCTAGCTAGACCATGGGGTGGTCACTCCAGGCAGGCAGGCTGGACAGTTTTTGCTCAGTGGCGGCCTCTATGGGCCAGCCCCAGGCCTTGAAGAAGCCACACAGGTTGTGCTCTACGGCCTGGGAGAAGGTGGTGGCGTACAGGTTCATTTTGCCCTCCTTGTTACCAGGAACGTTGCTCATGGCGTGGTACGCAGAGAACACCTTCTTAAAGGAGGCCCAGCCGAACCGGTCCTGGAGCTACGCAGAGAGGAGAGGGGGAGGAGATGCATGTTCACTCGTTGTATCACAGTCGCCATGTTTTGATTGATTGATTGATTAACAGTTTGCAGTACAACAGTACATTTCAACACACACACACACACACACACACACACACACACACACACACACACAATGCATATTTTCAAATAAATAAAAACTGAACTGGACTTTATGTTAGTGGGTGTGCGAGTGTGTGTCAGCCAGGTTTATAGGTAACTGAAAGGGTGTCATTGTAAATGAGGGTCTCTCTCTCAATGATCTGTCAGAGAATTGAAATAGAGGTTCAATGAATGTAATTATTATGTGTGTTTTGTGAATTAGTGTATTATGCGTACGTATGTTGTACTCATGCACGCATATATGCATGTACAGCATACATGGGCAACTGGCAGCCCGGGGGCCACATGCGGCCCCCACCTTCACTTAATGCGGCCCTCAGGTTAATATCAGAATACTGAGATATTATTGATTTCAGCTGTTACAATTCCAAACATGACCCACTTTTGTATGTCCAATGTGTTTGGATTTAGTTCATAATAATAACCAATTCCAATAAAAAAAAAGAATTGCCAATTCTTTTTCAGAATTTCAATTCAAATAATAGCAAAAATAGCTGGTCTACAAGCTCAAAACGCGTCGCGGTGCGACGCGGTTTGAACTTGTAGATCGGCTATTTTTGCTATACGACAGTAATGTGCAATGTGGCCTCCCTGGAGTGAGTGTGGAAATATAGTGGCCCTCTCCATCATCAAAGTTGCTCACCCCTGATGTACAGTATCTATCTCACCTGCATGTACATTGTACATTGTACAGTATATCTCACCTGCATGTACGTCTCCAGGGCGACCCACATGTGTACATTGTACAGTATATCTCACCTGCATGTACGTCTCCAGGGCGACCCACATGTGTACATTGTACAGTATATCTCACCTGCATGTACGTCTCCAGGGCGACCCACATGTGTACATTGTACAGTATATCTCACCTGCATGTACGTCTCCAGGGCGACCCACATGTGTACATTGTACCGTATATCTCACCTGCATGTACGTCTCCAGGGCGACCCACATGTGCTGTACATTGTACAGTATATCTCACCTGCATGTACGTCTCCAGGGCGACCCACATGTGCCAGCCGCTGAGCTTCCTGCCTCCCTTGATGTAGGACTGTGCTCTCCCCCTGCGCGCCTCCTTGGTCATGTTGGGGTGTGCCTGTAGGGGGCGCATTTCATTATTATTATTATTATTATTATTAATGTATTGTTTATTTTCCAGATGTATTGATTGATAGACAATCACAGGCAGATAGATTGTTTTTGTAAAAAAATAATCCAGAAAATTTAGGTCAGGATTTAGGTGTTTTCTTTTCTTTCTTTTGGGGGCTTTTTATGGCTGTATTTGATAGTATAGTGTGTACAGTAAGCTGACAGGAAAGGGGGGAGAGAGAGAGAGAGAGAGATAGGGAGTGCCACGCGTCATAGGTTGCCGGGATCGGGAGTCGAACTCGCCACACGCTGTAAGGCTGGATTAGCAGCCTAGGTGCCTGGACCGCTAGGCCGGCCTGGGCCAGAAGGCCTTCTTTTAGAATCAACATCAGGTCTAGTCCCGCCCCCTTTCATGACGATGCCAGGCCCAGGAAATCATTCCCAATGCATTTTCCTAAAAGTATTTATTTAAAGCGTCGTAAAAGCCAACTCGTGTTGTGACAAATCATGACAACAAACACAATACTTTGGACCAAACAAATAATTACAAAGAAGAAAAACAACAAATAAAGTGTTGTAACCTGCAGTTTTTTTCTTCTTTTTAAGTATTCTTTAAATAAATACTTTTTGAAAAGTCTATGAGGAAAATGAACGGGGAATTATTTTCTGGGTCTCTCTCGAGGGGGCGGGACTGAGACGCTCTACACATGGCATAGTGTTTGGCTCAAAGCAGCTTGGCGTGTATAACCCACCTTTCCCCTGTCGATCCCCAGCACCTCCTCGTGTATAACCCACCTTTCCCCTGTCGATCCCAAGCACCTCCTCGTGTATAACCCACCTTTCCCCTGTCGATCCCCAGCACCTCCTCGTGTATAACCCACCTTTCCCCTGTCGATCCCCAGCACCTCCTCGTGTATAACCCACCTTTCCCCTGTCGATCCCCAGCACCTCCTCGTGTATAACCCACCTTTCCCCTGTCGATCCCCAGCACCTCCTCATGTATAACCCACCTTTCCCCTGTCGATCCCCAGCACCTCCTAGTGTATAACCCACCTTTCCCCTGTCGATCCCCAGCACCTCCTCGTGTATAACCCACCTTTCCCCTGTCTATCCCCAGCACCTCCTAGTGTATAACCCACCTTTCCCCTGTCGATCCCCAGCACCTCCTCGTGTATAACCCACCTTTCCCCTGTCGATCCCCAGCACCTCCTCGTGTATAACCCACCTTTCCCCTGTCGATCCCCAGCACCTCCTCGTGTATAACCCACCTTTCCCCTGTCGATCCCCAGCACCTCCTCGTGTATAACCCACCTTTCCCCTGTCGATCCCCAGCACCTCCTCGTGTATAACCCACCTTTCCCCTGTCGATCCCCAGCACCTCCTCGTGTATAACCCACCTTTCCCCTGTCGATCCCCAGCACCTCCTCGTATGGCATAGTGTTTGGCTCAAAGCAGCTTGGCGTGTATAACCCACCTTTCCCCTGTCGATCCCCAGCACCTCCTCGTGCACGTACACGGACCACAGGTTGCAAGTGCACTCCGTGGTGTTTGGGGGGAACTCCCAGAATCCTCTCTGCTGGTTGTGGCCCAACTCGTGGATGGCGCCCCACAGGCCGGAGCGCCTCATGGCCTTCGCGTTGACCACCTCGGCTGCAGAGGCGGAGTGCATCATGATGGGGTAGCCTGCGTGCATCCACCCTGCATGGACATATGGACACATGATGGACATATGGACATATGGACACATGATGGACATGATGGACACATGATGCACAGCCGCCACATATTTGGGGCGGCTGTGGCTCAGGAGGTAGAGCAGGTCGTCCAATGATCCCTGGGTCGGCGGTTCAAATCCCGTTGTCCTTGGGCAAGACACTGAACCCTACATCGCCTCCAATGAGTCGGTCGGTGTAAGCTTGCCACCATTGGTGTGTGAATGTGGGAAGTGAGGACGCTGGCGTCGACTGTTCGCCGCTTCACCTCCCAATGTATGAATGAATGAACCATTGTAAAGCGCTATAAAAATGCAATTCATTATTATTATTATTTATATGGACACAACACACGGACACACTTGGTTTTAGTATAATAATGTGAACGTTTAGGTCCTGAACCAAATAGTTCAGTAGAACCTCTGAACTGATTCAACATTAGACACAGGAAAAATAATCACACCTGTGTGAAGTGAGGGGCGCTCTTATCATCGTACATCATCGTGACGTAACATGTCGATTTGCTCGTCCACATAATGACGTACATTCTCCATTCATTGTCAATGAGAATTTAAACTTTGTGCAGGGGCAAAAAAAGCCGATTTGCTCAGACACAGATGATGAAAATTCTCCATTCATTATCAATAGGAATGTAATCTTTCCTCATTGGTCTCTGTGTGACACACACGGAAGCGGGGCTCATAAACAGTTGATGTGAAGCATGGCGCTGAGGTACCTATATGACCACTAGAGGGAGTCAGTGTGTTAAATTGTAACTTTATAAATGTGCAGATACCCTGTGTACAATTTACAATTTACAATTTAGGCATTTAGCAGACGCTCTTAATCCAGAGTAAACTGTGTAAACTGACACTGTATGTTGATGTGTTCACTGTTGAAAACAATGTTTTCACATTAAGCTAATCATCTGAGGATCCTCCCTCCCAAAGAAACGGTCCAATACCCGGTTGTCCAGAACCGCCACAAAAGGCTCTGGTCAGGCTCTGCCAGTGGACCTAATGAGCCTCAGGCCACTTTTACACGAGAACGGGCTCCAGAGAAAAAGTCCCGTTGCCTTCTCATTGTTGAGGGGCGATAGCCCCTCCTATGTGCAGCTGTTGGTGTATGTCGACCCCCTCCCACACTCAGTCTTGACTTGAGCGCACAACCCCCACCCCCCCCCCCCCGGACTTGACTTGGGCTCGCTTTATAGTTGGGCTCGACTACAACACTAAAATATTTAGGTTTTTCTGACCTGCAGAGATCTGCACGTCCGCCACAAAGCGCTCTTTGCGTGGGAACTTGTGTGGGATGGCGGCCAGGTCAGCGACGCCCCTCATGATGTCATTCCAGAGCGCCGCCAGCTCGTCGGGACGCTCCAGCTTCCGGACGTTGTGCGACGCCACGGTCAGGATGATGTTGTCAAACTCTAGCTCCGCCCAGGGGGAGGGGGCCGTGCACAGCAACGACCATTCGGCCGGTGTCGTCACACCTGGAGAGAAAAGGCATTTTTAGAGGCATTCAATGATTTTAAATGTCCTTAAAAATATTGCCATAACGACTAAATTGGGAGAACCAAGTATTGGCTACTAAAAATAAAATACAAAAAGCATCACGTATTTGACAGAAGGCTGTATGCCCAGCTCTCTATAAACAGAACCATCCATCCATCTTCAACCGCTTAGCCGTAGTCGGGTCGCGGGGGCAACAGCTCCACCATAGAGCTCCAGACTTCCCTCTCCAGGGCAACATTAGTGACTTCCTCCTGGGGGATCCCGAGACGTTCCAAGGCCAGTGAGTCGATGTGTTTCCTCCAACTGCACCTTGGTCTGCCCCGGGGTCTACTCCCAGTGGGACTTGCCTAGAGGACCTCCATAGGGAGACGCCCGAGAGGCATCCTAACCAGATGCCCCGGGGTCTCCTCCCAGTGGGACGTGTGTCGAGGACCTCCCTAGGGAGACGCCCGAGAAGCATCCTAACCAGATGCCCCGGGGTCTCCTCCCAGTGGGACGTGCATCGAGGACCTCCCTAGGGAGACGCCCGAGGGGCGTCCTAACCATAGTGGGTTTTGTAATATTACACATTCGTAGAGGGATGCACATGCAGATTAGTCACACCAACGGACCGACATGCAGAAACACCGGTCGGACATGCGGTCCAACATGCGCTGCTCCCGTGCTTGCGGTTAGGGTTAGGTTAAGGTTTGCGGTTAGGGTTAGTTTAAGGTTTGCGGTAGGTTGTCGGTCTAATGACAGTCGAACCAATAGTATGTCTAAACTAAAGCCTGTACCCACCGTTTGATAGTGTATATTTATAGTATGTGCTAAAGGTGTGACTTTGAGAGCTGTTTCACACAATTGGGAATATAATTTACTGATTAACTGAGCAAGATATCTCAAGAAATATCGCAGCAACAATTTTCATAAATATTTTTAATTTATTAAACTATGCGCAGCTGCGCGCCATGAGACTAATTACTTAGAGCGACAGAGAGAGAGAGGAGTGTGTGTGTGTGTGTACATGTGTGCGTGTGTGTGTCAATTTAACAAAGGTGCAGACGATCAGAAATCAGCAGAGAGTGAGCGATGTTTGCGCTACTCTATGCCGAATTGAAGTGGACTCGGACCCAGACTTTTTTTCTGGGTTTCCGAGGCTACTTTTCTTTTTTTTTTTTAAGATATGTTTTTTGCGGCTTACGCCTTTTATTGGTTTTTGAAGGGACAGACAGTAGGCTGACAGGAAACGGGAGAGAGATGGGGGAAGACATGCAGTAAAGGCCGTGTCGGGCTCGGGAGTCGAACCCGCGGCACACTGCGACTGGATTGCCAGTCGGGTGCCCAGACGGTTACGCCACCGCCTGGGCCCAAGGCTACTTTTCTACGGTGGACTTTTATGAAACAAACACTTTGCAGATAGAAAGAGGATAATTGAAGTTTTTCGTACAGCTGCAATGTTGGTGAGTTTGACGTAATTTAATACAATTAGATAGGACTTTGTCTGTTTGGATGTATGGGCTGTCAATGGGGCGACTGTGGCTCAGGAGGTAGAGCAGGTCGTCCAATGATCCATGGGTCGGCGGTTCGAATCCCGGCTCCTCCTGTCTACATGTCGAAGTGTCCTTGGGCAAGACACTGAACCCCAAATTGCTCCCGATGTGCTGGTTGGTACCTTGCATGGCTTCTGCCGCAATCGGTGTATGAATGTGTGTGTGAATGGGTGAATGTAATGCACTATGTAAAGCACCTTGGATAAAGGCGCTATATAAATGCACCATTTACCATTTAATGGCAAATTGCAGGTATACAGTAGTTACCACCCTGACATTAAATTATGGCAAGATGACCACCGTGTGCATATGGTCTATTGGGAATTCAAACATGAGTATTCTGAACATTTTGAGCATCTCAGAACATCTGTAACGGTTTAAAAGATAGAGCCATGTTTTAAGTAGCGATTATTTCTAAAAGGGCATGGCATGGTCATTTTGGGGTATTTCGCCCCGGATAGAGAATATTTCACAAGTTGTTCCTAAGTTGTTCGCGGGGGTCATATTAACCAAGGACAGTTCAGATATTCTCTCATACATATCTTAGCCAGGTCGTAGACTGAGTAGAACAAAATTGTGACATTTTATCATGAACATTAGTGAGGACCAATTATATGAAGGTAGGTGGACACGTGGTGAAGTGGTCCTTTAAGGATTAGTCTATTGATTTATTTTGTGATTAAGTGAATAATTAAGAATATGTTTTATAATTGACTAAATCAAAAAGGGTACAAAAATACACACACACACGCACACACACACACACCATGCTTGTAGTAGGGAGCAGGCACGGCCATTTGCACGGTGACCTCCGACCCCTGCAGCTGCGTGTGGGGCGGAGCCACCAGGTAGATGAGCCCGCCCCACAGGTTCCACACCTGCACCATCTCCGCGGCGACGGGGAAGTGCTCGTGGACGCACGGCGCCCTCTTCAGCTCGTCTGCGTTGAGATGGTCCGTCTGGCAGCCCACCTGTACCTGATTTATTGATTCATTAATTGATTGATTGATTGATTGAAATCTGTATTCACATACTGTAGAATGGGTGCATTTCAAACAAAAGCACAAGTGAATACAAATACTGCTACGAGGCTGAAACCATAAAAAAGCACTAACTAAGACTTGTTTACATCAGGGTCCTGCATTTTCAATTCATCAGAACATTTGAAGACTTACAAATATACTAGGGCCGGGACTTTAACACGTTAATTGAGATTAATTAACTACAGAAAAATGTACGCGTTAAAAAAATTAACGCATTTAATCACACCTTTTTTTTCACGGCGGAACGTTTCTCATTGGGCGCATTTCTAGTACTGAATAGGCTCATTAGGCTCATTAGGCTGCTGCATGCCTTGCACGGCTTGCAGGCTGCAGGGGGAGGAGCAGCCCCCTCGCAGCAGCAGCAGTCCAGACCAGTTCACTCTACACTACAGCTCCGTCAGACAACAACAACATACAACACCCAAACGAATCGAATGAAGAAGCCGCTTATATCGCTTTTGCTCCGTGGATGGGACATTTAGATTTAAAAGCTATCGGATGGACGCGTGGATAGCAGCATGGTTGTGTGCAATGTCAGAGGGAAAGGATCCATAAAGCCATATGACCAACGCTAGCTTCCATGCTAGCTGCTTCAGTTTAGCATGTCTCGCAGAGTAGAGGCTCGCGGAGATTTCACCACAGCACAAAGCTGTCAAGCTGTCCTCAATGCGAAACATACTGAAGCAACAAGTGTGAAAGTCCGTGGTCAGACAATGGTCTGCCCCAACCCCATGTGAAATGCACTCCCCAGCTAGTTCATGCCACCATTTTTTATTTTATTCCTTTGTCTAAGTGTTTCCCCCCTAATAAAGTTGTTTTTAATGGTTTTCTCATGCCCCACCATGTAAAGCACATTTGAGTATTCATAGACACTTTATATAGGCACTTGCTGCACTTGTTTATCTGTTGGAAAAAAAAGTTGTATTGCTTAAAGGGGAATACCTCTCATTTTCAACATTTTTCTATGGAGTTGTGTGGAAAACAGGAAATAATAAAAAGTCACCCCATTTTGTGTTGCCTAGAACTGGAGGTCTGACAAAAAACAGTAACAATATGAAGTACAGCTTTGTGATGTCACTGAGATGTACTGTACTTGTTACTGTTACTGATTTTTGTCAGACCTCCAGTTCTAGGCAACACAGAATGGGGTGACTTTATTATTTCCACACAACAGCTCTAAGGTATATTAATGACAGTAAAATGTTGAAAATGAGTGGTATCCTGTAGTCACTATTCATTGATTCACTGGGATACCAAAAAACATTTGAAAAAAAAGGTTTATCACTGTTCTCGGGTTGAATATTGATATGCGATTAAAATGTGATTAATCAAGATTAATTAATCACAAAGCTTCTAATTAATTAGATTAAAAATGTTAATCTAAAATATACACTTATATGAAGAAAAAAAGAAATCATCATATAACAGTTAAAGAAAGTACAAAAGGGGAAAAAAACAGTATGGAGAAAAAAAGGGAGGCCGTAAGTGCTCTTTGAGAGCGGTTTTGAAGGAGTCTAGGGATTCACATTTCTCAATGGCTGTTGGTATAGGGCATTCAAGATTTTAGTGGCATCGGAGCGACATAAATTGAATCCCTTGTTTGAGCCGAATCTGGGTTGCATGTGTTTGTTGAACTCGGTCCCTCTGGTGTTGTGATCAGGGATTTGTTGACACACGTATGTTTAGTGTTCTAGGGTTAAAAGAATGGTTGTGGAC
>NC_136792.1:2685889-2828389 GCF_951216825.1 Electrona antarctica | reverse complement strand
AACCGGACCTGAAGACTCCCCTAACCCCGCCAGGATGCGCGTGGGGCACGCAGAATCTGCTGAACGTTTCACCCTAACAGATGACAGACACTGGACAGTGCCATGCAGCCACTGGCACAAGAAATGCACTTCCTAACCCTTGATTGTGAGACCAGAATGACATGCACTACTGTAACACACATTGTTTAATAAGAACGCACATACCAAACACCACTACCTTTTGTTCAATATTGGGGGGGATGCGCTGCCATCCCCAGACGTGTGAAAAATAACCTCACGGTTGAACGCTTACCCAAGGGTGGGCGTGTGTGTGTGTGTGTGTGAGTATGTGCGTTGGTGCGTGTGTGCCTGTGTGTGCCGGTGTGTGGATGTGTGTGTGTGCGCTCTTAACTTCAAAGATCTAAACAAATGGTTGCTGGCGATAAGTTATAGGTGCGACATTCCTTAGCCCCTCCAAACGGACTTTGGGGTAAAATAAGCAAATTTACTAACCAGTTTGAGCTGGTTCCCAAGACAAAGAGAATGCCTTTTTGGCGCTTTTCTTAACTTCAATATATACCAGAGAGAACCGATTTTGGTTGCTCTTTCCATTTCGCAACGACCACGCAACACAAGCCACGCGTGGAGCTTGCCTTTTAAACACAGACCCAGGGAACTAGAGCAGTTCCGTATCACCTCAACTGGGTGTGTTCATATGAGAACCAGATCGACTACGTTATATTTTAATCTTAAAGAAGTAAAGACAACTTTATAGTGTCGCGCAACACCTTTGGATTTTAACTACGTTCATTACTCCTGGTTCCAGATTCTGAGGATCTCGCCTAGACGGAATTTCAACCACAGGTGGGTCCAGGAATTGAACATGTTAATGCCCCAAACCGACGCTAGATTCCTTATTTTATAACCTGATTTAGAGAACCAGCTACTCTTTTCCTCGGGAAATGATTTAAGGTAAACTTGAAGTTAGCAACCATTTAAATCTCCTAGTTGCTAGGAGAACCTCTTTCCTCTTTCCTCTTTCTTCTTCCTGAAACTATCTTTGCATTGTGTTTTAAACAGAACGAAGCTATAATTGTAATATCATTTTGACCAGATCGAATTTAATTGTGTACTACCATTGACTAACTCCGTTTCACCGCGCGAGTTGTCAAAGGTAGGACTCCACACCGGCCTGGCAAAATATATATTTTCAATAATAACAAAATCAATATAGCTGAAGCTCATGTCTCCACTAAATACCTGTTGACGCGCTCGTTCATTTGCTATGTGGTATTATTTTTGAATGAATGATTGCACACAACCAGATGCAAGCATTTTGTAACAGTATTTCGATATAATAAATATACCATTTGCTAGTACAATCTAAACAAATCTACGGAGTGTTTCTTTGTTTCTGTCTGTGTTCATTGATCTGTGTGCATCGAGGAGAACCGTAATTTTAACATTAATACAACCATATTCGAAACTCACGCCCTCATTGGACGTTAATGATATGCAAGGGGATAGAGTGTAATGTGCCTTTAATTCGCTGGCGAGTTAAGGTTACATTTACTCTCTGGCTAATTGACATCATAATCTTGCCTAATTATCTCGCTACAGACCCTTATGGGTCTGTAACTCTGAGAGTGTACAAATGGAACCAAATGGACCCTTATGGGTCTGTAACTCTGAGTGTACAAATGGAACCAAATGGACCCTTATGGGTCTGTAACTCTGAGTGTACAAATGGAACCAAATGGACCCTTATGGGTCTGTAACTCTGAGAGTGTACAAATGGAACCAAATGGACCCTTATGGGTCTGTAACTCTGAGAGTGTACAAATAGAACCAAATGGACCCTTATGGGCCTGTAACTCTGAGAGTGTACAAATGGAACCAAATGGACCCTTATGGGTCTGTAACTCTGAGTGTACAAATGGAACCAAATGGACCCTTATGGGTCTGTAACTCTGAGTGTACAAATAGAACCAAATGGACCCGTTAGGTGGTATTGGATACTCTCACAGTAACATTAACTAACTGTACACTCTCAGAGTTACATTAACATAGATTTTACAACATAACTTGGGGTCCCAGAGATAGAAATGCCACTAGACAAATATGCATGTCAAACTGGGGATTAAAATGGTTGAGAATCACTGCCAGAGCCGTACAAATCTTCTCTTATGGAGGGGTCCCTGGGATATCTTTTCAAACGGGGGGTCCGTGGGGCTAATTAGTGTCAATTTGGGGGTCCTTGACATGAAAACGTTTGAGAACCACTGACATATAAATTTTTGAGTGGTGCAACCACTCCAAGGAACAGCAATGTCCGTGTTCACCTAACTATGTGACGTTCACCTAACTATGTGACGTTCACCTAACTATGTGACGTTCACCTAACTATGTGACGTTCACCTATGTGACTATGAGCACGAGTACCAATGAGTACCAGTAGGGGCGCTGTTGTGCCAGAAACAGAGAGAGAGAGAGATAGTGCTGCACTGTTGCCTGCTAATGAGAGAGAGAGAGAGAGAGAGAGAGAGGGGGGGGGAGAGGGGAGTTGCACCACTCAGTTCACACGGGTGTGATTGTTTTCTAGAAAACTGTTTTAGAAGGCATTTTGTAGAATCTGGTCTCAGATCTTAATGGGTTCAAACTGTAAATGGTGTGACCTTTTGTGTGGACATTCAGGTGGATCTTGTGGTTGTGGACGACAGGCATGATGGGGTTGTTCTTGATGAGGTAGGGCAGCAGAGCGTCTGGCTGGGGACACACTTTGTAAACCTCTGCTCCCACGCTGAGGAGGAGGTGGTCTTTGGGGCTCCGCACGGGACAGCCCTCGTGCACCTGAAGGGGGTTGAAGAGCAGGAGATTACAGCTGAAACTACCATTAGGTTTGATCCATTACTTTTTCGATGAATCAAATAATTCACCTTTAGCTAAGCCCTGCATGTGCTCTCCCACTTAGACACTACCACAGCCGGGCTCATTCATTCCAATGTAAATATCATGGATTTTACACATTTGGTTCATTTTTTGGAACCAGACCTTCAAAATCTCTTCCAGTTCCGTCAACAAGGCCTGCCGTATGCACTGGAAAAATATGTGCGTGACATTTCTTGTTTTATCATATAGGAAAACTATTGGTGGAGATGTTTGTCTAACCCATGTTATGCTTAGCTGTGATTGGATCATAGCATTTTTGGGAGGGGCTTAGCTATAGGTCAATTGAGTATCAACAAATCGATTAGGCTAGATAACGGGGATAATCATCCCCAGTATAGCCCACCTGCGGCATGCCTGACTTCTTCAAGATGTCTGTGAGGGTGGACACCACCTGCATATGTAGAAGGAGGAGGAGAATAATTATAAAAATCACACTTGAGGGGGCACAAGTGAGGGGCACTCTTATCATCATACATCAAATTCCATGCTCAGCCAATCAGCTGAGCACATTCTGTGCTCATACACACAAACACACAAAACTGTGCATTCTGGGCCATTCCGTGCATTTCATGCGCACGCACGCACGCACGCACGCACGCACGAACGCACGAACGCAGCTGTGCATAGGAGGCGCTATCGCCCCTCAAAAAATACAAAATACAATGAATAAATAATGAATAATAATAATAATAAGCAGCATCACCTGCGTGTAGGAGGAACAGTCGTAAGCCTTCATGTGCAGGTAATGGGCACAGTCGCCGCCCAGCTTCTTAAGACACGCCTCGTCCTGTTTGGTGAGCTCCTCCCCCTGGGCCACGTGACCGGCGAAGCGACGCAGCAGTTGTCTGAAGTGGTAGCCCTGTTTACAGCTAGCCTGGCTGGAATACATGAAGTTCACTGTTATGATGCGTTTACAGCTAGTCTGCCTTTAATACAGTTCACTGTTGTGATGTGTTTACAGCTAGCCTGGCTAGAATACATGATGTTCACTGTTATGATGCGTTTACAGCTAGTCTGCCTTTAATACAGTTCACTGTTATGATGCGTTTACAGCTAGCCTGGCTGGAATACAGTTCACTGTTATTATGATGCGTTTACAGCTAGCCTGGCTGGAATACATGAAGTTCACTGTTATTATGATGTGTTTACAGCTAGCCTGGCTGGAATACAGTGAAGTTCACTGTTATTATGATGCGTTTACAACTAGCCTGGCTGGAATACAGTTCACTGTTATGATGCGTTTACAACTAGCCTGGCTGGAATACAGTTCACTGTTATGATGCGTTTACAACTAGCCTGGCTGGAATACAGTTCACTGTTATGATGCGTTTACAGCTAGCCTGGCTGGAATACAGTTCACTGTTATGATGCGTTTACAGCTAGCCTGGCTGGAATACAGTTCACTGTTATGATGCGTTTACAGCTAGCCTGGCTGGAATACAGTTCACTGTTATGATGCGTTTACAGCTAGCCTGGCTGGAATACAGTTCACTGTTATGATGATGCGTTTACAGCTAGTCTGCCTTTAATACAGTTCACTGTTATGATGCGTTTACAGCTAGTCTGCCTTTAATACAGTTCACTGTTATGATGCGTTTACAGCTAGCCTGCCTTTAATACAGTTCACTGTTATGATGCGTTTACAGCTAGCCTGCCTTTAATACAGTTCACTGTTATGATGCGTTTACAGCTAGTCTGCCTTTAATACAGTTCACTGTTATGATGTGTTTACAGCTAGCCTGGCTGGAATACAGTTCACTGTTATGATGCGTTTACAGCTAGCCTGGCTGGAATACAGTTCACTGTTATGATGTGTTTACAGCTAGCCTGGCTGGAATACAGTTCACTGTTATAACTTATGATGTGTTTACACTACAGCTAGTCTGCCTTTAATACAGTTCACTGTTATTAGATGTGTTTATTACTAGTCTGCCTTTAACCCCCCGAGGACGATTCTAAAAATGCCTTCTAAATCCTGACAAGTTATGAAAAATAGCAGATCTTACAAGCTCGTAGATCTATGAGCTTGTAGATCTGCTCATTTTCAATAGCTAAAGTATAACATAATGCTTAAAACCAAAATGGGCTAATACAGTTCACTGTTATATGTGTTTATTACTAGTATGCCTTCAACACATTCTGGGCGGGAACCCCTTTTGGTGTTTTAAGCTTTGTGTTATAGTTTAGTTCCCTGATCTACGATCTACAAGGTTGTAGATCTGCAATTATCGCTTTTCAGAGCTCTTTGTACCTCGACCCATATTACAATAAATAACTAAAACCAACAACCTTTATACCTTTAAAAATAATTAAGAAATCAGTGTGTGTGTGTGTGTGTGTGTGTGTGTGTGTGTGTGTGTGTGTGTGTGTGTGTGTGTGTGGTGTGTGTGTGTGTGTGTGTGTGTGTGTGTGTGTGTGTGTGTTAGGCTGTGCAACAGTGACACTTGGTGGTGAAAAAACACTATTTCTGTGCTCGGACCCAGCTAGCCAGGCAGGGACACACATTGCCGGGCAATGGATTGGCTGTGCCAATCAAAAAAAAGAGAATGAGAACTAAACTGAAATTGAAAAAAAAAAAATCTGAATGAAATAAAGATCAAAAAGTGATAACCTTGGATCAGGGGCCTTGTAGCAGCCTGCGCTCAACGTCGCCCCCAACAGGCTGAGACCCATACGGGTCAGGATGTGATTCCCTGCAACACAGAAGAGAAAACACAGGTGAACTGTTTGATAAGTTGAACTAGAGCCAGATCACTATATCATCCGTTTCACCTTGTTCACGTTATCGGTACTTGTGCAGCAGATGGGGTTTGCAACTTGGATGTCCCCCTAGGGTAGGTACCCTCACATGTTCTCCCTGAGTCCCCTAGGGTAGCTACCCTCACATGTTCTCCCCGTGTCCCCTAGGGTAGCTACCCTCACAAAAACATGCAGTAATCCTGGTCTCTAAACTACCTCCCCCTGGCCAGCCGGGACGCCTGAGGGAAAGGAACTGTTCGGAATAACGTGTTCCTTCCACGCGCTACGTCCGGCCGGGGAAACTCTTTTCAATGCATGAGAAACGGCTCCTCATGCATTGGAGGAAGCATGAGGTCAGTCCGTTTCTCTCCCCAGGTTGGCAGAGGAAGTGTAGAGCCCAGGATTACATTAGATAATTGACACTGGGTGAAAAAATAAAAAATAAAATTGGTTACAAAAATTGTGGGATTTAAAAAAAAAGTCACACCCGTGTGAAGTGAGGGGTGCTAATACGTGACCAGATTTGACTGAGAGCATGCCATCGCGCAAATTCCAGCTTTTCAACAGAGGAGAACAACTTTTTTTTCTTTTCAAAATGAGTTAATAGCACAGGCAGACTCTTCACATACTAGAAATCGACATGTAAATATGAAATAAATGCTTAAACATGTAGCTAGGTGTAATGTTAGAGTCCACAGAAGTGAACTTTTCAAGCCTGTTTTCTCAACTCGCTGTTTTCTGCAAGACATTACTCTATAAGCCATATCTCCAAAACTGGTGGGTCAAACTGAACAACCAAATGTCAATTTGAAGCTATGATTCCCTGCTTTCATATGACATGAAAAAACGAAAACTCAAAAAAATCCAATGGCAGTCCCTCAGTCAAATTTGATTTTACAGTTGCTGAAAATAGCCGATCTACAAGCTCACAACGCGTCGCAGCATGCAACCAAGTGACAAATGACGCATAGATCGGCTATTTCCAGCATGCAACCAAGTGACAAATGACTTATACTGGATCTCTTGTCCACTAGTCCCTTCTCAACATTCTAGTCTAGTTAAGGTGGTTGCACACTGGACGCGTTTTTCGGATTTTAGTCGACACAATCTACACTGGTCTCTGCCCAGTACAGACCCTCCTACCTACATACTCCGTCAGGGGGTTCTGTCCGGGGTGCGTCTGGGCCCAGTGCCAGTACAGACCATCCTACCTACATACTCCGTCAGGGGGTTCTGTCCGGGGTGGGTCTGGGCCCAGTGCCAGGCGTGTCCTCCGATCAACAGACCCCCTCCTTCCGCCACAAAGTCCTGGATCTCCTCCCGGTGCTCGTCGCTGTACGTGTTGCACACGAAGACGCTCAGGCCCTTGCGGAAACCCGTCTTCTCGCAGCGCAGTCCCGACTGGGCGAGCAGAGGGGCGGCGAAGCCCACGTTGGGCCGCACTCCCACCAGCCCCTGTCGTCCCTCGTCCAGCCACCGGATGGCGTTGTGCCAGAAGGGAGCCAGCTCCTGTCAAGCAGTGTTCATTTTTTTCATCAGATTTAAGGGCCTTGAAAACGGGGGAGCGATAAAACGCGCCTATAGTTCATTTTCAATGAGAGCTGCGTTTTTGCTCGGAGTGCAATGTTAATTTTGCACTCGCGTGTGCGTGCGTGCGTGCGTGCGTGCGCACAGAGCCCATATCCCAGCTCACCTGTCGTCCCATGAAGCCCTCGTGTGTGACCACTATGACCCGGCCCTGACCATAGTAGGCGCCGGCCAGGAAGGCCCGTCCGTTCGGGGTGGTTCCGATGGGGAAGGCCAGCGGGCCGTGGACCAGAACCTCCGACGGGATGGCTCCTCCCTGGATGTCAAAGTGCTTCACACCCTGCAGGAGGAAGCGCAGGTCGTCCCCAAAGTCCTTATCGATCCTGGACAAAGACGGGGAGGGAGGGAGGTGGTGGTGGTGGTCAGTACTCGGTGGTGTGGTCACTGACATCATCACATGTTTATGTGATTGAGAATCCAGGCTTAAAACCCTTCTATAGAGCGTAGCAGTCCCGCCCCCTACCAGGGCCCAGGACATTATTCCCCGTTCATTTTCCTCATAGACATTTCAAAAAGTATTTATTTAAAGACCTTTTAAGCCTCGTACAAAGCCAACTCGAGTTGTGAGAAATCATGACAACAAACACAATTTCTCGGGCCGAACAAATAATTAGAAAGAAGAAGAAACGGGAGGTTACAACACTTTTTTTCTTGTTTTTCTTCTTTGTAATTATTTGTTTGGTCCAAAATATTGTGTTTATTGTCATGATTTATCACAACTCGAGTTGGCTTCGTACGACGCTTATAAGGTCTTTAAATAAATACTTTTTGAAACATCTATGGGAAAAATGCATTGGGAATTATTTCCTGGGCCTGGCGTCGTCATGAAAGGGGGAGGGACGGCGACGCTCCATAGTCACAAGATTATATTCCCAACATAACTTAATATTAATAATAAACAGGATCACAACAGTTAACGAAGAAATAGTCCGGAATAATGCAGATATTAAATACCAATGGACACACCTTATTCAACACAAACACATTGTAAACAGGGTGTGTGTACTTACGCCACAGCCAGCCAGGACGAGGGGATCTGTGGGTGAACTGGTAGACACTCCAACTCCCCACGGTGCTCCGAGAAGTAGATACCCGACACACTGGACACCTGCACAGTCAGTGAGACAATACTATGACACACTGGACACCTGCACAGTCAGTGAGACAATACTATGACACACTGGACACCTGCACAGTCAGTGAGACAATACTATGACACACTGGACACCTGCACAGTCAGTGAGACAATACTATGACACACTGGACACCTGCACAGTCAGTGAGACAATACTATGACACACTGGACACCTGCACAGTCAGTGAGACAATACTATGACACACTGGACACCTGCACAGTCAGTGAGACAATACTATGACACACTGGACACCTGCACAGTCAGTGAGACAATACTATGACACACTGGACACCTGCACAGTCAGTGAGACAATTAGTGTTGTAGTCGAGACCACCTAAAGCGAGACCAAGATAAGACCAAGACCTAGCAGGTCGAGACCGATACCGAGACCAAGACCGCTGCGAGCCTAGGGGGCCGAGACCAAGACCAAGACCTAGCCGGTCGAGACCGATACCGAGACCAAGACCGCTGCGAGCCTAGGGGGCCGAGACCAAGACCAAGACCAAGACCTAGCAGGTCGAGACCGAGACCGAGACCAAGACCGCTGCGAGCCTAGGGGGCCGAGACCAAGACCAAGACCAAGACCTAGCAGGTCGAGACCGAGACCGAGACCAAGACCATTTTTCCCTCTTATTTGATAGGCACAGAAAACAATCTTGATCTGAAACACTGCAGTGCAAATAGATTTTACAAAATTAGGTATAGGCCTACTACAGCATGATTCATTCAAATATTTATTTTAAATATCAATTAATGAATAACAATGAGGCATGCACATCAGAGCCGCCTGGGAGAAACATTTTTGTGTTAATTAATGAATCAATATCCAAAACTATACAAAATCTATAAGGCCAAACCTTATTAGAAAAAAATATTAATATATGAAAGCCTTTTCAAATGTCCTATTGGAATTGCAGGTGCTGCCAAATAAGTAATTACCCTCATGCCAGTCAGTTGCGCAAATATATAGGTCAGATCAATTAGCAGAGCGGACCAGCTTCTCACTGACTGCAGCACAATGACCAGCGCTTCTTAAAGTTTACTTACTTTAATAATATGACATAGCGTTGGATCTCCAGACAAACAAACCTTGGATTATATAATTATTGGATTATAAAATTATTCAAATGACTAGCATGAGCCACAAGGTAAGAAACTAGAATGATTCACTGTTCACAGTCAAACCCTGCAGCGGTTGTTCTTCAACCCGTCGCATTCCCATCAAAGTAGCCTGCTGATACCCACACTAACTTTGTGATCAACCTTAATTTGCTTATTTTATTTGTAAAAAGCAACACTGTATTAAGACATGGTAGTATAATATTGGTGCAAAATGGAAATATGTAATTAAATAGTTAATAGAGAGAGAGAGAGAGAGAGAGAGAGAGAGAGAGAGAGAGAGAGAGAGGCAGACGGAGAGAGAGAGGCAGACGGAGAGAGAGAGAGAGAGAGAGAGAGAGAGAGAGAGAGAGAGAGAGAGAGAGAGAGAGAGAGACACAGACAGACAGACACACAGACGGAGAGAGAGAGAGAGGGAGAGAGACACAGACGGAGAGAGAGAGAGAGAGAGAGAGACACAGACAGGCAGACAGAGAGAGAGAGAGAGAGAGAGAGACACAGACAGACAGACACACAGACGGGGGGAGAGAGAGAGAGAGAGAGAGCTAGCCCCGTTCCCATTTCAAAGAATAAAAAAAAGCTGTCTAGCGCGAGGCCTCGCAAGCCGCACCGACGCCGTTCGCACTATACCAAAAAAGTCAGGCTGTGGCGCTGTGTAACTCTCCGCCACCCGGCCGACACTTTATTTATGCCAGCCTGATATCATTTCATACAATCAGAACATGTTCTAACCCAATTTCAATAGATTTAAGATTACGTGTGCTCTAATTCAGCGCTGCGCTGCGCTCCTACAGCTGTCTTTAATGTTAATATGAATGGGATCAGTCCTTGCGATCGGGTTGATAGAACGTTTTGCATTGTCTCGTCTCGAGTGGTCTCGGTGGGGGAAGAGACCCGAGACAATTGGTCCGAGACCGAGACGAGACCAAGACAAATGAAGGGCGAGACCAAGACGAGACCGCAAGACAAAAAAGGTGTGAAGCGCGAGACCGAGACAAGACCAAGACAAATGAGGGGCGAGACCAAGACGAGACCGCAAGACAAAAAAGGCGAGAGGCGCGAGACCGAGACAAGACCGAGACAACGAAAATGTGGTCTCGAGACCGGTCTCGAGACGAGACCATGTCTCGAGAACTACAACACTAGAGACAATACTATGACACACTGGACACCTGCACAGTCAGTGAGACAATACTATGACACACTGGCCACCTGCACAGTCAGTGAGACAATACTATGAAGTAGATACCCGTCACACTGGACACCTGCACAGTCAGTGAGTCAATACTATGACGACACTGGACACCTGCACAGTCAGTGAGACAATACTATGAAGTAGATACCCGACACACTGGACACCTGCACAGTCAGTGAGACAATACTATGACGACACACTGGACACCTGCACAGTCAGTGAGACAATACTATGACACACTGGACACCTGCACAGTCACAGTGAGACAATACTATGAAGTAGATACCCGACACACTGGACACCTGCACAGTCAGTGAGACAATACTATGACGAAGTAGATACCCGACACACTGGACACCTGCACAGTCAGTGAGACAATACTATGAAGTAGATACCCGACACACTGGACACCTGCACAGTCAGTGAGACAATACTATGACGACACACTGGACACCTGCACAGTCAGTGAGACAATACTATGAAGTAGATACCCGACACACTGGACACCTGCACAGTCAGTGAGACAATACTATGACGACACACTGGACACCTGCACAGTCAGTGAGACAATACTATGAAGTAGATACCCGACACACTGGACACCTGCACAGTCAGTGAGACAATACTATGACGACATTTTTTCTTCTACTACCTTTTTTCACAGAGGAAAACTAAATGGAAATTAGAGCAACTAGACCATATGCTCTAATGCGTTGCATTTAGAGCCATGTTACTCTCGACTTCCGCCGCTCGCATGAATGCAGACCAGCCTCTCGTCTTTAGCGTAAATAAAAATAACGTTTTTGGTACTCACCAAAACAACTTTTTGGCCAGAATGGGATTTTTTTTCTCTATGAGGCAATTCTCTGGGCAATATCGGAAGAAAGCGCAGTGGAGTAACTAAAAGTACTTTTTTCCCGGTGGAAACAAAATCCCCTTTTTTTTTGGCCGAAAAGTACCGTTTATACGTGTGGTGGGGTGCTCAGAGTGCTCCCACTAAGGAAAGTAGGCTTTCTAATGACACAACCCGCCTTTGTTTTGGTTAGTAGCAAAAAATGTCTTTTAATTTACGCTAAAGACGAGAGGCTGGTCTGCATTCATGCGAGCGGCGGAAGTCGAGAGTAACATAGCTCTAAATGCAACGCATTAGAGCTATGGACCAGAGCTAGATGGATGGATGGACGGACGGACGGTTCACCTTGTTGCCCGGGTATCCCAGCAGAACGTTCTCCTTGGGGTGCTCTTCGGCCCAGCTCCACGCCTGGCCGGCCATCAGCAGGCCTCCTCCAGCCTTCACGTACGACACCAGATCACCGACGTCCGCGGCCACGCAGTAGCCGTCGCTCACGTACACGCCCACACCCAGACCCTTGCTGAAGCTCTCCACCACGCTGCTCTGGAAGCTGGACCTGCTCAGGTTGTCCGCCACGGCCTATAGGGGGGGATTATTATTATTATTTTCTTGGCATTAACCCATTTAGGCCTGACGTCAAAATTCAAAAAATGTCTTCAAAATCCTGACAGTTTTCTGAAAAACCTCATGTTTCTGTATCAGTGGTGCTCAATATTTCATGTCAAGGACCCCAAAAATCATATGTAATATGCCTCCGCCCCCCCATCTGAAAATATGTTGTTCCAGGGACCCCCACAGAAGCAAATATTTGAGTTAAAATGTTCACGATTTTTCAAAAATAGCACATCTACAAGCTCGTAGCGCGGCACTCGGTGCCGCGCTATGAGCTTGTAGATCTGCTATTTTTCAATAGCTAAAGTATAACAATGCTTTAAAACACCAAAATGGGTTAAATATTGGAACAACATTGAAGACAAAAGTGAGGACGCAAATTGTGATTGGCTAGAATGAAAATGAGACCGTTTCAATAATTTTCACATTTCAATAAGACACTTTGAAAGCGGTCCAAAAATCAAATATCAAAACAAATCAATGACACAGATATCATAATTTGATTTAGCAAAACTGCAAAACTGAGAATTGAGGCTTTGTGAATCAAAACTGCACAAGCCAGATATGACAAATAACTTAAGTATACACAGAAAAGACTGACAGCCAGTGGCAAAAGTCAAAATAATTAATGTACCGTTAGGCTACTATGGCCAAAACAGGCTATGAATGTAACCATTGTATCCTTTTTTTTTACAAGCTCAGAGCTTGTAGATTAGAGGACTTTTTTTAATCGTCCAAAAAACGCTGGGTACTCTACGATGTCTCTATTCTGAATAAATCTAGTTATATTTTTGTGTTAAAGAATCGTCCAAAAACGCGGGGCAAGTAGTGAAAATAGCCGATCTACAAGCTCACAACGTGGCGCGAAGCGACACGTTGTGAGCTTGTAGATCGGTTATTTTCACTAGTTTGGGTCCCGGGCTGAAAAAGGTTTGGAAACCACTGCTATAGAGTGTCTACAAAATATGCCATCTAACATGCCACTATACCTTGGAGTTGTGGTGGACCCCCACTGAGAGGTTGTCGGCTCCATTCCCTCGCAGCCAGACCAGGGCGTTCTCCACCAGGGCAGGGAAGGCGGTCAGGTAGGCCTCGTGGCCCAGGACCAGCATCCGTCCTCGGCCGTACACCGACGCAGCCATCAGGACCTGGCCTCGGCTGTTCATAGCCAGGGGGAAGGCATGGTCCCCGATCAGCACCAGGTCACTGGGAACGCTGGGGCCCTGGAGGTATAGGGGCGGATCTAGCGTTAACAGTTTATTTAGTTTCGCGTTGCCAAACTGTTGCCTCTCGCAATTTTTAGAATGCTTCCGTCATACAGTCTGGAGCAACGGAAGCTCTGATCATGATTAAGCGATAAAGCGGAAGTGGAGCCTCCTCCCCTTCATCTTTACAGTCGTGCAAATTTATCCTAATATAAATTGAAATCATCTAAGCATATATAGCTTGTTGCTTAGCAGAAATGGAAGTAAAAAAAAAAAATGCCGTAAACAAGGAAGTGAATGGCAGCAATGAGTATGGTGCCGAAGCCAACCAAAAAAAGAGCTATCGTCTCTATCCTTCTTTATACTCTATGTTCTCAACCAGTGGTCCGGGTACAACCTGCAGCTAAATGATTCGGAGGTGGTATATAACCACATGGACCCTTAGATCTTTAATTCTTGAGAGTCCATTTGGTTTATTTATTTTTCATCAATCCTGATTCTTTTAGGTTCCTACTTGGAACCCAATTGGGATAGCCAACCCTACCCGGAGGTCCAGCTCTGTCAGGCCTCTCATGATGGACGTGTAGGCCTGCTCATGGAGGGGGGAGGTGGGGCAGGAGGACATGGTGAACACCACACAGATCCTGGAGAGAAACAGGAGATGCAATTACTGTAAAATATAGCATTTTATGTAGACATACTGTAGCACTCTATAGTGTATACGGATAGTTTCATTATATAGATATTCCACTGTTAGGTTCTTAGCTTACGTAAGTAATAATAATAATAATACATTTTATTTATAAGGCACCTTTCAGGGCACTCAAGGTCGCCGTACAACAGGTTAAAACAGTTTATACAAACATAGTTAAAAGCAAAACATAACGCACACACACACACACACACACACACACACACACACACACACACACACACACACACACACACACACACACACACACACACACACACACACACACACACACACACACACACACACACACACACACACACACACACACACACACACACACCTGTGCATAGGCCGCTCAACAATAATGTGAAATTGATGGCATGCAATGTACAAACCTGCAATTAAAAAAAAGCAGAAAACAAACGTCAGCGTGTGGATGAATAGGATGTTAGGAATGTTAGAATGATGGAAGGATGAAAGCGGCAGGCTGGAGTGAGCAGGTTAAGATGTAATGGTATATAGCTGTTGAACCAGGGTGGAGTGATGTGGACTGGAGTGCTTTATAATCTCTTACGCCAAAAGGGTGTGTTTGCTCCGTCAGGTTGGCCAACTGCCAACAGCAGATCCTGTGGGAAGAACACAATGCAGAACAAACAATGTTCAATGGAGTGACCGCTACTGTTTGGTGTAATAAACCCATTCCGGACGGGAACCCCTTTTGGTGTTTTTTAAGCATTATGTTATACTTTAGCTATTGAAAAATAGCAGATCTACAAGCTCATAGTGCGGCACCGAGTGCCGCGCTATGAGCTTGTAGATCTGCTATTTTTGAAAAATCGTGAAAATGTGGTGCAAATCATTGAATATATATTGTTCTTTCAGAGCCAACGTTTTTAACTCAAATGTTGCTTCAGGGGGGTTTCCCTGGAACTACATATTTTCAGAAGGGGGTCCGCAGCCAAATACAGATAATTCTGGGGGTCCTTGACATGAAAAAGGTTGAGCACCACTGACATATAAACCTAGGGTTTTCAGAAAACTGACAGGATTTTAGAATACTTTTATTTTTTAGAATACTTTTTTTTTTTTAGAATCGGCCTCTAACTAAATGGGTTAAGCACTTTGAATTGCCTTGTGTTTGAAATGTGCTCCAGACGTCGAGTCACCTTTTCTACCAGAGTGAGCACCTTTTTCTGGGATGTTTACTCTTTGCTAAAAAAATAAATATACAGTATATTAATATTATTTTTCTTTTATAGGAGCTGACTCCCTTGTCTCTGTTTTTTCTGTAAACCTGCCATGCCTCGCCTTACCTTGCCTAAATAAATAAATGTAAAGTCTACAAACAAACACTATTAATTTCCAATGACTCTCTGGCAAACACGGCAGCACACCTAAACCTAACCTTAACCCATGTCTAACCAATGACTAGTCTAAACTAAGTATGCACCCCACTGATGGCACATCCATGATAATCACAAACACACTGCTACTGATGGCACATCCATGATAATCACAAACACACTGCTACTGATGGCACATCCATAATAATCACAAACACACTGCTACTGATGGCACATCCATAATAATCACAAACACACTGCTACTGATGGCACATCCATAATAATCACAAACACACTGCTACTGATGGCACATCCATCACAAACACACTGCTACTGATGGCACATCCATAATAATCACAAACACACTGCTACTGATGGCACATCCATAATAATCACAAACACACTGCTACTGATGGCACATCCATAATAATCACAAACACACTGCTACTGATGGCACATCCATAATAATCACAAACACACTTCTACTGATGGCACATCCATAATAATCACAAACACACTGCTACTGATGGCACATCCATAATAATCACAAACACACTGCTACTGATGGCACATCCATAATAATCACAAACACACTGCTACTGATGGCACATCCATAATCACAATCCAATAGTGTAACTGAACTTTTTACCTGAGGGGCAGTTATACAGATCCAACACGCTTATATTCTGCTGAACAAATAAACAGTGTCTGAGAGACACGGACGAGAGGAGAGAGAGAGAGAGAGAGAGAGAGACAGACATTTGGGAGGAACACATACAGCATGGGCACACTTGAGCTGACAGGCGCGGCCAAAGGAAGCTGACTCCCGACGGCTTTCCGGCTTTTCAGACAGCTGGTGGATGGAAAAGAAGCTCCACCCACGCGGCAGAATGCCGCTGGGGCAAGCTGCTTTTCCGGGAATCTGGCCGACGCGGCAAACTTGCCACATGGGTGGAGCTTCTTTTCCATCCACCAGCTGTCTAAAAAGCCGGAAAGCCGTCGGGAGTCAGCTTCCTTTGGCCGCGCCTGTCGGCTCAAGTGTGCCCATGCTGATACACAAACCAGGGGGAGGTGTGAGTTTGTTGTTTTCTTTACCTGAAGAAAAGCAGAATCACGTCTGATTGGACAGGGTGCACGGAGGAGGGTGGAGCTCTGTCTATGAATAGATTATTCTACTGGTTCTCAATGTAGGGTGCGGGGACCACTAGACAGGTCCTGGAGAGGCCCAGAGGACCCAGCCAGGAAACAGGACCCGTACGGGTCCATTTGGTTGTACGCTCTCGGAGTTACAGACCTGCAAGGGTCCATTTGGTTCCATGTGTACACTCTCAGAGTTACAGAGCCGTAAGGGTCCATTTGGTTCCATGTATACACTCTCAGAGTTAGACCTGTAAGGGTCCATTTGGTACCATGTGTACACTCTCAGAGTTACAGACCCATAAGGGTCCATTTGGTACCATGTGTACACTCTCAGAGTTACAGACCCATAAGGGTCCATTTGGTACCATGTGTACACTCTCAGAGTTACAGACCCATAAGGGTCCATTTGGTACCATGTGTACACTCTCAGAGTTACAGACCCATGAGGGTTTATGTTTATTCTAGATACATTTGGGTGGAGCGAAGTTATAACCCATGAAAATATTTAGGCAATATTTGAGGATGCTCCGCTGGTGAGATTAAAGTGTGTGTGTGTGTGCGTGTGCGTGTGCGTGTGCGTGTATTATAACAAGGGTTTGGCTGCATTCCTAGAATACAAATTTAAGCCATATGAAGCCTAAAGTAAACCGCCATGATCGGAACTGGTTTACAGAAAACAATGAGAAACCTGTCCATCCCGTTTGGAACAATGCAGTGTCATCAGAGCACACAGGCCTGCACCTACTTCATCATCATAATGTCTACGTAATTGTAAACAGCAATGTGATTATTGCCTAGCTGCCTCAACACAGCATAGCACCACCACCCAATATGAATTTTAATTATTTAAAATAACTGTTATTTTGAATAGGTTGAACTTGAATCTAGAGTTTATGGATTAAAGTTCTCAGTCGCCACGACTGATTTCAGTCATGCGCACCGAGAAAAGCAGATCTACAAGATCACAACACGTCGCAGTGCGACAACTGTGGCATGTTGTGAGCTTGTAGATTGGCTATTTTCAGTCATTCGTTATTTTAACCCATTCTGGGCGGGAACCCCTTTTGACGTTTTAAGCATTATGTTATACTCTAGCTGTTGAAAAATACCATCTTTCTATTTTCAAAGTTCTTTCATAAAAAAAGGTTATAAGCTAGTTTCTGTCAAGACATTCTGTGCAGGTGTTCTGATGTGCTGAATGTAACTAGAGAAGAGTTGGACATTCTTTTAAAGGGAGGCGGGTTCACACCATCTCAGGCCCATGTGGGGCTGCTGGGGGTGTAGCGTAGAATGGACATTGTACATGATGTTACTATTAGCTTTGAACAGGACGGTGACAGAGATTATAGTAAGAAGTGGCGTAACTACCGTAAAACAACAAAAAGAAGAAGAGCGATTGAGCTATTTCCAACGAGCACATGAGCACACACACACACACACACACACACACACACACACACACACACACACACACACACACACACACACACACACACACACACTAGGTGGAGTAGCACTGAGTCTGACTCGCACAGGGTGGGGCACTGGGGTAGCTACAGTGTAATGGCAGTTCTGACTCACTCACAAGCAACAACAACAAGGACTGCATGCTTTTCACCTCTAGTCTGGGAGCCGTGGGGGTGAACGTATACGTGGTTTCGTCAGTAAAGGTTTTTTTCTCAACTGATTCTTGTAGCTTGGGGTCACCTCTTGAGAATTATTCAAGAGGATGCCCAGTGATATCCCTTGGGCATTTGTTATGTTATTAACCCCTTAATGCCCGAAACACTAAGAAATCCCAGAACATATTATGATATGTTTTTCATGAAACAAAAACTTTGCAGATAGAAAGAGGATAATTCAAGCTTTTCGTACAGCTGCAATGTTGGTGTGTTTAACATTGTTTAATGCAATCAGACAGGACTTTTCTGTTTGGATGAATGGGCTGTCAAGGCCAGAAAGTAGTTTTTTGCCACTCAGTGGGCGTTCCCGCATAACTTCCAGGTACGATGATGTCACGCACATACCCTCTATTGTATGTTGTCTGTTTGTATTGGTCACGGTACCATCTACATCAGTTCACAGCTCATCACACTGATCACTCACTCACTCACTCAGTCACACCAGTTTGGAATCAGCAATCATCACCACACCCTAGTATAAAGCACAGCCCTTTTGTCTCAGTCAGTGAGGTGCACATCACTGGCTGTGGCAGGTCTGTAGGCAGCCCTGCTTCTACAAACATTTTTACCATTTTACTCTTCATTACAAAGCATTATATTTAAAGTTAAATCATGAAGGCATGCATAGCAGGAAAAAGTTACACATGTATGAATTGTGATTATAATATGTAGCCTACAGCAATTAATTGCAATTTATAGCTGTAATGATTTAATAATGATTAAAAAAAATCACACCTGTGTGAAGTGAGTGGTGCAACTCTGTGTGGGGGTCCCAGAAATGCGGCCAGGGGGGCGGGCCGTTTCCGGCGAGCCGCCCCGTGTCCAAAACGGTCGAGAAATGACAGTTACATTGTGTGGGGGTCCCTGGGGGTCCCTGGAACATCCAGACCCCCAGGAATGCGGCCAGGGGGCTGGCCGCATTCCTGTGTGTTTGTTGTTGTATAACCCTTGTTTACCTGTGAGTCATCTATACCATCAATATCTGGGGTTCTATGCATCAATTCTCTAGGTTCAATAAGGAGATTGGTAGTAGCAACTCTGTATAGAGCAGTAAGACCTCCAGCACACAAAACACACACCGTGATTGGAAGTATGATAAAACAAATATTTATATTTATGGAGTTTGTTCAGTTTCCTTTCTTTTGTTCACTTCCCTTTTGTTTCCTCAATTAGTTTCCAATTAAGTCTTCACATCGAGATGTAAACAACACATCAACAAATAAAATAAAATACAATAAACACTTAAATAAAAGGAGTGCACACCGGATGTACACTAGGCTCCCAGAATATTGTTCAACCAACCTTAGGTTCCCTAAAACCTTCAAAATGTCTCTTATTTAGTGTTGGGCCCAACCAATGTAATACTGAGATCTCAGATTAATAAAAAAAGAAAATAAAGTACTCCTTGTTGTGGTCTCTTGGTTTAACTGTCCTACCGTCCCCTTGAACGGCTCAATAGCTGGACAGGGTGATGTCTTCCCACGTGGTTGATGGGTCCGAGGTAGGTTCACAATGAAGCAGATCCACTTGTCACCAGAGAGAATCCTCCCTCTAGAAAAACCAGCCTGCACACAGCCACAGTGTGCAGGACAATTATGATATAGTCTCAAGTCTCTTGTTTCCCTTCATATTTCAATTTATTCCATACTGGCCTTTTACTCTGTTTTCAGCACATTAGCCTGCACACAATCACATACACTGACTTATGTGTTGTGTTTAGCTTAGCATATAGCCACAATCCAGCAAAATCATTACAATGCACTGAATATATACACAAAAAACGATTTATCCTGACTGGTTTTTATGTTGTGTTATCTTTCACAGTAGCAGCATTACAGCAAATATCACAATATGCCACTAAATAAACTTCAATGTTGAGCAGTCAACTCACCAGGATAATCAATGAAAATCACACAGAAAAAACACCAACTATGGCTCTGTTGTCTCTCTTTCTGGCAAGCTGCAGACTCCTCCTGTCCCACGTTTTATGAAAGTTATTCACCTCACTCCTTCCACTATATTTTGTCACAAATCTCACGGAGCTCTGTCATTAAATCTGTATTCAGACCGTTTCATGTCATGTGCTCCTCACTCTCTTGCTCCGGTGCAAAACTAAAGTAAACAGTACACACGTTCCGTCCTGCCCCTAGGGACCGTCTCTGCTGTGCTCAGGGAGCGTCTACAAATGTCTACATTTAGGGACCGTCTGTAAATTAGTCCGAATAAATAACCAGGGTTACATATTGTTTATTTCCCTTTTTTGTGCAGTCTGTTTTTGAGTGGTGTAAACCACTCCTACAACTGGCTTTTGTGTGCATAAAAAAATGACCATGGTTGCTATGTTCAAAATAATTTCTGACGTAATTAAATCACACCCGGGTGAACTGGATGACCGTAGCAACCGTGGTCATTTTCTCTGCGCAGAAAAAGCCAGTTGTGAAATCACATCCGGGTGTGATTTCATTACGTCAGATCAGAGCTGATCAGGCTACATAATACCTTACCTTATTTCATTACGTTAGACATTACGTCAGACCACAGCTGATCATGCTATATAAAACCTTACACCACTCAGTTCACACGGGTGTGATTTTTATTTATTTATTGCACAGCTACCCCCCTTTGCAAACGTGTAGACTTTTGTATTGTTCTTAATTAACTTTTAATCTGTTTAAATCAATGACCTCTTCCATACAGGAAAGGATTCCAAATAAGCCAGCAGGCTTCTTCCCTTCCTTGCATTGTATTTTTGTTTTTTGATATGTTGTCTATTTTTTGTACTACGTGCTAACTGCTAAATAAATAAACCTAAACCTAAATGGTGAAATTGGTGACCTGCCGAAATATGTTACCATCTTGTGGACTTCACACAACTTACACGGGGGTCTTAAAATGTGGCCTGAATACCGTTAGGTTGAACTCTTCTAATAAACAAACTGCAACGATTTACACTCGGACACTGACATTATGTCACGTCAACACGATTGTCACATATTTCAGCAGGTCACCAATTTCACCGTAACACCACCATGCTGGAGTGACCGAGTGTGCGCGAGCGAGTGGCCTATATTTGGTGTATTGGTATTTGGCTTCAGAGGCTATCAGTGTGTGCAATTGGAACCAATAATTTAAATGACACAGACAGACATCAACATTTAAAAAAACAAATACCTTAGAATATGGTTAGAATATTCTTAATATGCCAAGCAGTCTCAGGTTTTGACATGTTCCTGGGTGTAAATACAATTAAAATACAGATCCACGACAGGTTTGACAGCTAGCTAGCCGGCACTGTTTTTCTGGCAAATCTAAGGGAGCAAATATAAGACTTCCGGTGGACGATCTCTTCAAAATAAGAGTACCCTCTAGAGTATTGAAAAATATTAATTTGCACATTAAAACTACAAATGAAGCATTTAAATGATGCTATATGATGCTATAAGACACACATTATGTTTCTGTGTAAAAATAAGTAATTAAATAACGTAAAAAAGTTATCTAAATGGATAAATGCTATTCACTGGAGTGCATGGACTTTATAAAGTGGACACTGGACAAAAGACGGCTCCGCGAGGCAACTGTTGTGACATATGCACGCGTTCAGGGAGATGTCCTCTACCACACCCCACTCTCCACTAAGCGGGAGAGGTGTAAAATTCCAAACAGCAGACCTTCTACTGCTGTCAAATGTCAAAATTGTGCCATGTCCAGACCCAGAGTGGACACTGGACAAAAGACGGCTCCGCGAGGCAACTGTTGTGACATACGCACGCGTTCAGGGAGATGTCCTCTACCACACCCCACTCTCCGCTAAGCGGGAGAGGTGTAAAATTCCGAGCAGCAGACCTTCTACTGCTGTCAACGGTAAAAAAAAAGTGCCGTTTCCAGACCCAGAGTGGACACTGGACAAAAGACGGCTCCGCGAGGCAACTGTTGTGACATACGCACGCGTTCAGGGAGATGTCCTCTACCACACCCCACTCTCCGCTAAGCGGGAGAGGTGTAAAATTCCGAGCAGCAGACCTTCTACTGCTGTCAACGGTAAAAAAAAAGTGCCGTTTCCAGACCCAGAGTGGACACTGGACAAAAGACGGCTCCGCGAGGCAACTGTTGTGACATACGCACGCGTTCAGGGAGATGTCCTCTACCACACCCCACTCTCCGCTAAGCGGGAGAGGTGTAAAATTCCAAGCAGCAGACCTTCTACTGCTGTCAACGGTAAAAAAAAAAGTGCCGTTTCCAGACCCAGAGTGGACACTGGACAAAAGACGGCTCCGCGAGGCAACTGTTGTGACATATGCACGCGTTCAGGGAGATGTCCTCTACCACACCCCACTCTCCACTAAGCGGGAGAGGTGTAAAATTCCAAACAGCAGACCTTCTACTGCTGTCAAATGTCAAAATTGTGCCGTGTCCAGACCCAGAGTGGACACTGGACAAAAGACGGCTCCGCGAGGCAACTGTTGTGACATACGCACGCGTTCAGGGAGATGTCCTCTACCACACCCCACTCTCCGCTAAGTGGGAGAGGTGTAAAATTCCGAGCAGCAGACCTTCTACTGCTGTCAACGGTAAAAAAAAAGTGCCGTTTCCAGACCCAGAGTGGACACTGGACAAAAGACGGCTCCGCGAGGCAACTGACAGGGGAGAGTTTCCCCGGCCGGACGTAGCGTATGGAAGGAACACGTTATTCCGGCCAGTTCCTTTCCCCTCCATCAGGCGCCCTGGCTGGCCAGGGGGAGGTAGTTTAGAGACTAGGGGACACGGGACACAGGGAGAAAAACTCCACACAGAAAGGCCCTTTCGCCAACCGGAGGAGAGAACACACCCCCAAGGCCAACAGCTTCCCCAGCGGGAATCCAACCCGCTTAGCTTTTATTTCGTTTTTGCATCAGTGAAGTAAGATAGTCGACAGACATTTTTCATCATAGTTTTATTCAACAACATTAACACCGGCTCCAAAGCGTCAGTGGAATAATATGTATATCTATGGATATAGCTGTGGTCTGATCCGTTGCAGTGTCGTCACCATGACGTTCACTCCATCAGTATTTCTAGAGAAACCCAAACAAGAACACAGCACAAACTGTGTTTCCATAAATGAATGACACTCTAATTTGAACCTGTTGCTGTCAGGACTTTATAACAAGAACCAGTATTCAGAGGAGTACACAGACGGAAACTTCTAGAGAGGAGAGGGTGTTCTCACCACTGGCTGATTTCTATAATCAGATTGTCTGTATAGCTTCACTCGGACTCAGTCTGTAATGGCTTCCATGTCGTCTCTTTCAGACGATCTCGCCTGTCCCGTGTGCTGTGGCATCTTCAAGGACCCTCTCATCCTGTCATGTAGCCACAGCTTCTGTAAAGGCTGTCTGAAGAAACGGTGGAGAGAGAAGGAGACAACGGAATGTCCAGTTTGCAAGAAAGTCGAAGTGAATCATCCAGCATGTAGCCTGGCTCTGAAGAGGCCGTTCGTCATACAGGGTAATCGTCTGAACACGGATGTCAAGGAGGATGTCCAGAAATCGCAGAAGTCCTTCCGGGGTAAACTGAAGGCAAAACTACACGCGTTCAAGTCCAATTTAAGACACCTCTTCAGTTTCTACAGGAGGGAGAGGATGCCAGAATCACTGCAACCGAGGGAGGAAGGGGCCAATCAGTCGAAGAGTCGACTAATAGAGCAAAGACAGACGACGGAGAAGAGTCTGTGGGGCGCTGAGACCATCGAGGGCCTGAACATCGAGATATCAACCATTTCACACACCATCCGAGTCCTGGATGAGAATCTGAGAGCTGTAAACAACTCGTTGGAAGGCGACGAAAGGAGGAGTCCAGCTCACGCTGCCGAATCCACCGATGACGATGATGAAACGCCCAGTTGGCAATCTGACATAAAGAGTCAGGTTGTCGAGATGCTGTCTCGTTTCCGCTCACGCCGCCGAGAGCAAGAAAGAGAAGAAAGCAAGAAGCTGGCCATGTACGGCCGAGCATGGAGCGAGACTTTCAGGATTTCAGGAGGGACACCGATATAAGCTAGCAGATATAAGACAGGAGGGACACTGACACGCTTGTGTTTTTTGTACAACTTGTAGAACAACGTGTTGGATCTCCCATGGCAACACGGAGCTCACGGAACACGGAGCGCCGAAGCCTTAGTGGCATGCTGCCCGATCTGTAGTGGTCATGTTCAGCAGCTACCGAGTCAACTCAAGTCAGGTTTAAGTCAAAGACGGTTCAAGTGATTCAGAAACATAGTGAACTAGAAAAAGTGCCCTTCTGGGCACAGGTCTCCACCAGGAGGATAGGACTGTGTGAGATGTTTGGCAAAATGTTTAGGAGTAATATAAACATGTTTGCCTTTGATGGCAATTGGATGATTTGAGGCATTTTGTTCCAAAAATGTGTTTTGCAAAAATCAACCTGTTGGTGGCGCTATAACAGGCCAATGTGAAAAGGGTGGGATATATTCCTCAGCCTAGTAAGAAAATGTGTGAAAGATTTCACGTAAATTGCATGCTGCGTTCATGATTTGAGGCTTTTGTTAAAAACGGGGCAATCTTGCAAACTGTGTAAGCCAATTATAGCCAATTAGGATGGAATATGAAATATCGGACAGATCCGACTTGAGCACATGACCATAGAGATACTGTGTAATGATTTGTGAGATTTTTGGACAGAATCTGGAGGAGTAATATCAAAAAATGTGTTTTACAAAAGTCGGCCTCCTGGTGGCGCTATAAAAGGCAGATGCGGAAAATGCAGGTCAAAGGTTTGTCCTTGGCCTCTAGGGAGTGTGCATGCAACGTTTCACGCAGATCGGTGCAGTTTTAGGTAAAAAATGTGAAAAGCTGCCTCATGGTGGCGCTATAACAGGCCGTTCTGGAAAATGCGGGGCAGAGGTTCATCGTTGGCATCCAGGGAGTGTGTGTGCAAAGTTTGGCATCAACCGGGTTAACGGTGCCGGAGATTAGCTGTACACAGACGGACGGAAGGAAGGACGGACGGACACACACACGGACGGAGTGCAAAACATACTCTCTCCCCATGCCTTCGGCCTGGTGGAGACAATAAACTGAAAGTAATATGGGGTATTCTGCAAAGATGCTCCCAGAACAGAGAGGACGAATTGAAGCCTAGCCTCTGTTCCAGGCTTCCGCCAAAATCTTCCGCCAAAATCCCGTACCTCTGCCAAATTCCAGCAATGCACTCTACAGCGCATATTGTGCCCAGCGCGATTGAAGCCAAATTGACATGAACGAACGATAGGAGGATGGATGAACACGCACCCCGGCTATGCTCCACCCAATCTGGAGCAGTACACTTTTACTTATTACTTCTTAATATGTGTATGTGAAATGTACGTAGCTAACTTATCTAACAAATCTCTTAGTTACATAAACATTGTTCTTATAAAGAAGTTGGTTTGCGTATAAGTAGGCTATTAACATTTGGTCATTTTGACAGCAAGCTTTACCATTGACTTTCCAGTGCTTCTGTAGAAAATGTTTTAATGTTTTATTTTTGCTTTGTTTAGGGGCGATAGTCCCTCCTATGTTGTTGCTGCTGGCGTAATTGTCAAGAGTGATTGGGGGCTCACATTTAGTCTTGAAACCGGCCTCCAGATGCCACCCCTGCTATGGCAGCATTCATTTAGATAATTTGTTAATGTTATTATTAACTGTTATAAATGTTAACGAAAATACACAGAAACATAATTTTGTATATTTCCGTTTAAATACTTAATTTATTATTTTAATGTGCAAATTAATCGTTTTTGTTTACTTTAGCGGGTACTTTTATTCTGAGGAGACACACACGCACGCGCGCGCGCGCACACACACACACACAGTGTAGAGCATCGTTTACATTTAAGCTATTAATTTAAAGTTTATGCATTTAAACTTGAAATGCATATTTATAGTTTTAATGTGCAAATGAATAGCTTTTCTTATTTTGAAGAGATCGTCCACCGGAAGTCTTATATCTGCTAGCTTATATCTTGAATGAGGTAACACAGCTCCGTCGATCCAGCGAATATTTCACTTATAAGGCTATATTTGAAAGTTATTATTGATTTAATGTTTGTACAAAGAAACAATGTGTGTGGTAGAGCATCGTTTAAATGTGTTTTAACCGTTTAGATGTATTTTAGTGGGCAAATATTTCCAATGGATTCAGTTTACGTACTCTAGAGGGTACTCTAGAGGGTAGGTTTACTCTTATTTTGAAGAGATCGTCTACCGGAAGTCTTATATTCGATAGCTTAGATTCGCCAAAGTAACACTGGTATGTAAAGCTGCTGTAATGATTTTGTTGTCATGGTGGAACAACAACGCATCCAGAGAGGATTCAAACAAACAACTCTTCGTTGAACAGCACAGCAGGGATATTCACAGCACAAACGGCCCACTTCGACGGATAACATCCATGACTGGAAGGTAAAAGATACCTTTTATTTGACATTTGTACATGAAACACGGAGCTTTATAGTGTGCTAGCATAGCTGCTGCTAATGTAGCCATGATACGTTCCCTCAGTCCCTACGCTCATTCTGTGAGCGTAGGGACTGAGGCAACGTATTGGAGTTACTGCTAAGTGCTACCTGCTAATGCGTGTGTGTGCGTGTCTGTCTGTCTGTCTGTCTGCCTGTCTTTCTTTAAGCGGCACTTGTGTTGCTGTTAATATTAAATTATGAATGACAATAATTGCTATAGTTATTAGTTATAACAATTGTAATGTGCTGTACTGGGCATAAAATGTGGATGAGGATCAGAGAGAGGAGGCAGAAAAGTCCACAAATATATATTATATGCTTTGGAATGAACTTTTCCTTTTAATTTCATCAACTGGTGGGTCTGGATTAACTTTGGGATAAGACATGATTTATATACAACTAGAGCGGTGCCCGTTGGGCACTGGCCTACTTGGAACGATGCAAGTTGGAAATGCATGCCCCACTCAGATATTATGGCCCTCATTTATCAATGGAGTGTACATTCTGCCTCGAATTTGAGCGTGGGGTATGCTCACGTCAGCACGGCATTTATGAAGTGAAATCAAGTCTCGCCCTCGTTTTTGCGACATGAACAACTGCAATACGATCAAACAACGTATGGAAACCATAGTTACCGGTACATGATGGAAAGCCAATAAAACAGTTCCCCCCCCTTGCCTGTCAATCTGTCATGTCCACGCACGCATGCACGCACCTATGCAAGTGTGCATTTTGGCAGTCTCAGCCTTTGTTCAGCCTTAAGGCTGAACATAGCAACCATGCTCATTTTTGAGTGGTGTAAACCACTCCTACAACTGGCTTTGTTAGTTTGTCTGTCTGTCTGTTCGTACCAAAAAATGAGCATGGTTGATATGGTCACCCAGTTCACACGGGTGTGATTTCATTACGTCAGACATTACGTCAGACCACAGCTGATCAGTCTATATAAGACCTTACACCACTCAGTTCACACGGGTGTGATTTTTTTTTCGGGTACGGACAGACACGTAAACTAACAAAGCCAGTTGTAGGAGTGATTTACACCACTCAAAAAGGATATTGTTCAACACTACAACCACTAGTCAACTACAGTCTCACATAGCCAGACCTTTCACAGCTATGTGAAAGGTCACATGGTTATTGACACATGGTTTGTTTTCCTCTGTTTTACTGACACAAGCTTCTGGGTTGAGACTTTCACAAAATGTATTTCCACGTGGCGTCTTTGTTGGTGTGTTGCAGCGCCTCTTCTCCTCTCCTCTGTTGTTCGTTTCCGTCACAACGTTATACTCAGACTTCCATTTATTAGGAGTTGTATGGACTTTTCAACCCTGACAAGTAGAAGTCTACACAGGAGAATGACTCCTAGATCTCATTGTTCACTTGGTTCTACCGCACGTTGGACCGACTTGCGCATTAATTAACCCTAACCGCACACGGAAGCCACATAGTCAGAGGTGTGTGTGTGTGTGTGGTGTGTGTGTGTGTGTGTGTGTGTGTGTGTGTGTGTGTGTGTTGTGAAAAGAGGGGAGGTCGGAGCATCGCCTCAGCTTCGCTCCTCTATGCTTCGCTCAGATGTTATACTAATAATAACAAGTGACCCTAAAGAATGTGGCGGTGTGTTATGTTTATCATTTCGATTGTCGAAATTCTCGATCGATTTCTATGTGGATTTACAACGTAAGATGAAGTCTTTTTTTCATGTCCGTAGAACTTTATTTTTGTAGCCAATTACAACTACAATTACTCAACTTACATGGAAATGAATGTATTTGACACTATTTGATTTTAATTAAAGTGAGACCTTCTCTGTTATTTCCACAGACCACCAGTTACATTATCAAGAGATGGCCTCCAAAATGTATTGCACATCATCAGAGGAACAGCAAGAGGTGGACCAGGGACACCGTGGACTGCTTGATGCAAGGCTGAAAACAGTAGTAAAATTGGAAAGGATAGGTAAGGTCCCCCCCCCCCCCCCTTTGCATAAGTGCCAACCACTCTATATGTGACTTTGTGTGTTTGTCTGTCCATCTACAGCTGCAGCTGATTGCAACACAAATATGTAACCAATTACACTTATTAAACACATACGGAAACAGTGCAACACATCATATGCCCCTTAAACACAGACACACGCACAGCAGTGTCTGTGTTATTAAAGTATATAATATAATTCTCTGCCTATTGCCTCTTTTACGATGTGCTGCCAGCCTGCCAACACGCCCTTGTTCACAGCTAGTTGTAGAGTATGGGCCATGCACCGTATTCCACTCCACTTGCATAGCTTTAGCCAAATAAATCTTGCGTTTGCACTGACTATTGTGTGCACTTTAGGTTGGTCGATATGCCAGGTGTCGAACATATTGGCGAATGCCGAGGAGATGGTGTGTACTGTATGAGACCCCCTAAACTCTTGTGAATGTAGCAGAATATTTTGCAGTTTAAAATCCTTGTCCATCCATTGTGCAGTTAGACTCGGCACAGAAGGAGTCGGTGTGCTGGGAGGGACTTTTCTTTGTTTTTCAAGTGTAAACCCGACGTGCTGGAAGTCTTTGCCGATGCCTGCACAGACCCTGAATGAGTCTCTCATTGTATCTTTTTCTTAGGCTTGCTGCACCTCTCTATGGAGGAGGTTTACCCTGAACAGCTGGAGAGGAGCTCCAGTCGGGTCCAGGAGGAACCACCACCTCCACAGATTAAAGATGAACAGCAGGAGAGGAGCTCCAGTCGGGTCCAGGAGGAACCTCCACACATTAAAGAGGAACAGCAGGAGAGGAGCTCCAGTCTGGTCCAGGACGAACCACCACAGATTAAAGAGGAACAGCAGGAGAGGAGCTCCAGTCTGGTCCAGGAAGATTCACAGATTGAAGATGAACAGGAGAAGCTACATCAAAGACAGGAGGAGACTGATGGGTCAACACAGACATTACTATCGGTGAAAAGTGAAGATGATCATGATGATGCAAACAGAGAGACAGAGCCTGTAGCCAGATTGCTAGCAGTGAAAAGTGAAGATGAAAACAGAGAGACAGAGCCTGTAGCCGGCACCTCGACTGAACACATGAAAACACAAGTTTATGTAAAGTGCTGGGTACCATCACAACCAACTGATGGCCAGCTCCTCTCGTCACACTGTTCTGAATCAGACACTGAAGACAGTGATGACTGGGAGGACACCAGGGAAGGTCATTCAGCTTTAAACACACTGAAATCGCACGAGACACATGTGGAAGGACAAAAATTGCCTTTGAGCAACAAGCTGTCCAAGGACCTGAAATCATCAAAACAAACTAACACCATTAGGAGTCACACGGGGAGGAAAAGCCTTAGTTGTACAGAGTGTAGCAGAATATTTAATCGAAAGGAACACCTGAAGAGACACACAAAGATTCATACAGGGGACAATCTATTTGCTTGTAGAGTTTGTGGTAAAGGCTTTGCTGAAACGTTTCTTCTAAAAAGACACATGGTGACTCATACAGGGGAAAAGGCATTTCCTTGTAAAGTTTGTGAACACAGTTTCAGTCACAGTAATAGTCTAAAAATACACATGCTGACTCATACAGGGGAAAAGCCCTTTCCTTGTACAATTTGTGGTAAAGGCTTTGCTGAAAAGGGTAATCTAAAAACACACATGAGGACTCATACAGGGGAAAAACCCTTTGTTTGTACACTTTGTGAACAAAGATTTAGTCAAAATGCTCATCTAAAAGCACACATAAGCATGCATACAGGAGAAAGGCCCTTTGCTTGTACAGTTTGTGAACAACGATTTAGTCAAAATGCTCTTCTAAAAACACACATGAGTGCTCATACAGGAATAAAGCCCTTTATTTGTACAGTTTGTTGTAAAGGCTTTAGCCGAGGACATGATCTAAAAACACACATGAGGACTCATACAGGGGAAAAGCCCTTCCCCTGCACAGTTTGTGAACAAAGTTTCAGTCACCACAAAAGTCTAAAAGCACACATGGTGACTCATACAGGGGAAAAGACCTTTCTTTGTACAGTTTGTGGTAAAGGCTTTGGTCAAAGCAATGTTCTAAAAACACACATGAGGACTCATACAGGAGAAAAGCCCTTTGCTTGTACAATTTGTGGAAAACACTTTAGTGGAAATTTAAAAGCACACATGAGGACTCATACAGGAGAAAAGCCCTTTGCTTGCACAATTTGTGAAAAAGGCTTTGGCCAAAAGGAACATCTAACAAAACACATGAGGACACATACAGGGGAAAGACCTTTTACTTGTACAGTTTGTAAACAAAGTTTCAGTCAAGACGGACCTCTAAAAACACATATGAGGACTCATACACGCAGAAAGGCCCTTGCAACACACACACAAACTCATACAGGTGAAAAAACCCTTTAGTTGTAGTTTGTGTTAAATTCAAAATTTGACTTCAACCAGAAGTCCTCAGGTTTATGAGGCGCTTTTATGAGTAAGAATATAATTCAATACATAAATCACATGTGTACACCTTTTTGGTATACAGTAGATATAAACGTTATTATTGTTGTTACTTTGTAGATTTGGTCTATGCGTAAGGCTACTTACTATTAGGCTTATACAATATCCATATTTAGGTGGTTTTCAATTGTTTTTGATTATCAGTTAGTTAATAGAGAAGTTCCAGTCGTGGCCTTTTTAAGCCATAATTACGTAATAGAAGCCTACCTCATAATTTGATATGGCATATTCTTCTGAGAGGTGTGGTTCCCAATTGTTGCCGTTTTCAAACTATTAACTACCATAGTTTCCCCCAAAATATCGTAATATCGTATACAAATATCTTTTGATGATTAAAACCCATAGCAGCCTCCTCACTTTTTAAGTAAATATAGGATTGTATTAATTTCGAAGGAAAAACTACACATCCTCAGGGAAAAAAGGAGAATCTGACCATTTACCATCAGGCCTTGGCTGAATGTATTGTTTATTGTTCATTGGTTACATCCCTGATGTAGTGATGTGATGTCTGGAGAACGGGTTATACTGTAATTTTGCAAAAAGTGGCCTGTACGTGCCATCATCGTAAATGAACAGTCTTAAATGTCCAGAATCAATATGTACTTTTTGTTATTTGTGGCAACACTAAAACATTTTGAATATACACAATATAACCACAGAAGAACCTTTGCATACCCTCCACTACTTCACTGCAGTAGTCTGTGTGCCTTTTCAATTATCTGTATTCTGTTGTTGAGCAGACAGCTAAAGAATACATTATGTCAATTCATGTAACATTTCAATGATTTTCTGTTAAGGTTATGTATGAATTCAGTAGCCTACAGAAATTATATTTTTAAACATTTTTGGTACAGGGAAAAAAACCCGGTAAACATCCCTTATACAAGTGCAGTCCTAAAGAAAACAAACCACTGCCACCACAGGAGGCAGTGCATCATGACCAGGACAGGGTGCTGTTAGTGCAGACCTGCATCAGGATTATGACCACTTGCAGACAGTTGGCACACAGAGGGGGAACTACATCGCCTCCTTGATTTGATCAGTAAAGAGCAATACATTAAAGCATACAGAAATAAAAAAGGGAAAGTGTCAGGAGGAGGCAAGAAGCCCTGGCGCTTATACGAGGCCTCTACCTATATTAAATACAATAAAGACCATGTTTTTGTATCGTCTTGGTGTTATGTGCTACTCTATGTGTTCTTTCTTGATGTGGGTGTTATTATTATTTGCAATTTCCAGTACTTTTACTTCTACTCCACTACATCTCAGAGACAAATATTGTACTTTTACTCCACTACAATTATTTTAAAACTTTAGTTACTATTTACTTTGTAGATTTTGACTATTTATAATGGAAGAAGCCCCAGGAAGAATTCATCCAAGATTTATTCATTCAAACAATAAGCAATAATGGCACAATTGGACAAATACACTGAGGCACCATGTTTGAATTGGTTGTTTTATTCATTGTGCACTAGTACGTGTAAACTATAGATGACATGTTCTAGTTGGCAGCGAGGGTCTGGTCAACATGTTCTAGTTGGCAGCGAGGGTCTGGTCAACATGTTCTAGTTGGCAGCGAGGGTCTGGTCAACATGTTCTAGTTGGCAGCGAGGGTCTGGTCAACATGTTCTAGTTGGCAGCGAGGGTCTGGTCAACATGTTCTAGTTGGCAGCGAGGGTCTGGTCAACATGTTCTAGTTGGCAGCGAGGGTCTGGTCAACATGTTCTAGTTGGCAGCGAGGGTCTGGTCAACATGTTCTAGTTGGCAGCGAGGGTCTGGTCAACATGTTCTAGTTGGCAGCGAGGGTCTGGTCAACATGTTCTAGTTGGCAGCGAGGGTCTGGTCAACATGTTCTAGTTGGCAGCGAGGGTCTGGTCAATCCAGGCACGCAGCTCTGTGACGCGGGCGTACACACCGGGCATGGAGGGACTGCACTGCCCACTGCCCCAGGAGACGATACCAACCAGGGTCCAGGCTCCAGCCTTCTCACAGACCAGAGGGCCACCAGAGTCACCCTGAAACAACAAGCAAGTCGTGTTTTTAATGTGTTTCATGCATTGTTGGCTTGTGGTGGACATTTTTGTTAAAATTCCATTATTTGGACATATATACTGTACGATTGAGTAATATTACATTTAATATATACCAGATAATATTACCAGAAACACATGAATGAATGACCACATGACCTGTTATGAACCATAACAGGTGTTCTCAGAGTTACATTAAGGGGGTCTTTGCAAATAAAACATTTGGGAGCCACTAGTAGGCCTACTAGTTGCGAATAATGCCATATTGCTATAACCTGACTCCGCCAGATGGGGCAGCAGAGAGTACAGTGTACTCTCTGCTGCCCCATCTGGTGGAGTCAGGTTAATATTGCTATTCTTCACTTGCACAATGTAGGAGGCGGGACTAAGGGGGACTTCCTGTTGGGATATCACCCCTGTGTTTGCTTCCTGTCCATCGGGAGTGCATGTAAGTCAGTCATTTTCTACGGACAATTAGGCTATAGTATTTTCTCGTCACTTGTAATTTTTTAAATTACGTTTAAAAAAACCTTTTATTCATATGGTTCATTCATTTACCATTCGTTTTTATCGTAATGTTTTATTTAGGGTTTTTTTCTCAAGGGGAAAGTTGTATGCTCCAGTGCCTGTCTGTGCTGCTGCCTGCTGCACTATACATACAGTACAGTACAGTACAATGGAGTACAGTACAGTACAGTACAGTGGAATACAGTACGGTACAGTACAGTGGAATACAGTACAGTACAGTGGAGTACAGTACAGTACAGTGGAATACAGTACGGTGCAGTACAGTACAGTGGAATACAGTACAGTACAGTGGAATACAGTACGGTACAGTACAGTACAGTACAGTGGAATACAGTACTCCACTGTACTGTACTGTACTGTACTGTACTGTACTGTACTGTACTGTACTGTACTCCACTGTACTGTACTCCACTCCACTGTACTGTACTCCACTGTACTGTACTCCACTGTACTATACTGTACTCCACTGTACTGTACTGTACTGTACTCCACTGTACTGTACTGTACTGTACTCCGCTGTACTGTACTGTACTGTACTGTATTCCACTGTACTGTATTCCTGTATGTATAGTGCAGCAGCACAGACAGACACTGGAGCATACAACTTTCCCCTTGAGAAAAAAACCCTAAATAAAACATTACGATAAAAACGAATGGTAAATGAATGAACCATATGAATAAAAGTTTTTTTTAAACTTAATTAAAAAAATTACAAGTGACGAGAAAATACTATAATTGTCCGTAGAAAATGACTGACTTACATGCACTCCCGATGGACAGGAAGCAAACACAGGGGTGATATCCCAACAGGAAGTCCCCCTTAGTCCCGCCTCCTACATTGTGCAAGTGAAGAATAGTGTCATAGTAAATCATTGTAATGCACATTATGAAGAAAACATGGAGACTTTGACATTCAGTTTTTGGGCATCATGATCAAAATAGGAACATTATAGAGCGTCGCAGTCCCGCCCCCTCGAGAGACCCGGAAAATAAATCCCTGTTCGTTTTCCTCATTGACTTTTCAGAAAGTATTTATTTAAAGACGTTTACGCCGCGGACAAAGCCAACTCTTGTCGTGACAAATCATGACAATAAATACAATGTTTTGGGCCAAACAAAGAATTAGAATTAGAAAGTAGAAAAAAACGGCAGGTTACAACACTTCTTTTGTTGTTTTTCTTCTTTGTAATTATTTGTTTGGTCCAAAATATTGTGTTTGTTGTCATGATTTGTCACGACTCAAGTTGGCTTCGTACGACGCTTAAAAGGTATTTAAATAAATACTTTTTGAAATGTCTATGGGGAAAATGCATTGGGATTCATTTCCTGGGCCTGGCGTCGTCATGAAAGGGGACTCTATAATGGTGTGTAAATAAGGAAATTGACAAAATTGGACAAGACCAAGTCATTGCCACAGACACACTTGTCCGTGTACAGACATGATTCGGTGACTCCATGGTTTCATGTCTAAAAATGCCATCTTGATGTATCTTCTCTCGCTCCCTGTCACTCACCATGCAAGAAGAGGCACCAGAGGCTCCGGCACAGATCATCAGGTCAGTGATGCTGTTTCCCCAGAAACGTTTGCAGTCGTTGTTGGAGAGGAGAGGGAGAGCAGCCTGCTGGAGCAGGGCGGGGGTGTCGGGAGCTGGAAAGAAAACACACGTCAAACCCATTCTGGGCGGCAGAGGCGTATCTACAATAAGGCGAGGGCAGGCGTCCGCCTGTCCAAATCCATTTCTGCCTGGCCAAAATCCATACAATGAGAAAAAAACAAGACCTGAGAACTATTAGTGGACAGCTGATTGGCCGTTGCGGTAGTGCGTGACCCTCAATCACCCATTGGAATGTAAATGATTGCCTTTCAGCCTTTGTATCCTACTGTCTGGCAGAAAACCATTAGTGCTACGATTGTGCGCAGGGGAGACGACAATTAACACATCTTGTCTGCCCAAAACGTAATTCCTGGATACGCCACTGCTGGGTGGGAACCCCTTTTGGTGTTTTAAGCATTATGTTATACTTTAGCTATTGAAAAATAGCAGATCTACAAGGGGGGGGAACAACATATTTTCAGATGGGGGTCGGCGGCCAATTACATACAATCTTGGGGGTCCTTGACATGAAAATGTTTGAGAACGACTGACAGAAACAGGGTTCTTCAGAAAACTGTCTGTTAGAAGACATTTGTAGAATCGTTTCTAGGTCTAAATGGATTAAAGGCTAGGTTTGAGCTTAATTTGAGCTATAGCAGAACATACATATTTGTCATGTGGTATTCTTGTTATGCTTGATGAGAAGAAGGCATTTGATTATATACTGAACAAGAGTATAGAATATTTTACGATAACTTCACGATAAAGACAGAGGGTTGAGACATCAGTTTGCTCCACCTTCCACTTGGGATATCCTATTCTATTCTAGGCAATTGAACTGGCCACTATACCAGTGTGGTGGGTCAGGCCCCATCCAGTGGTCACTCACCAGTGTGGTGGGTCAGGCCCCATCCACTGGTCACTCACCAGTGTGGTGGGTCAGGCCCCATCCAGTGGTCACTCACCAGTGTGGTGGGTCAGGCCCCATCCAGTGGTCACTCACCAGTGTGGTGGGTCAGGCCCCATCCAGTGGTCACTCACCAGTGTGGTGGGTCAGGCCCCATCCACTGGTCACTCACCAGTGTGGTGGGTCAGGCCCCATCCAGTGGTCACACACATCATCCCGCCGGGGAAGTCGTCGCCCCTCTCGGCCACACACACGGGAGACACGACGCGGCCCATCACGGCAGGTCTGTCCAGCTTGATCAGCAGGATGTCGTTGTTGATGTTGTACTGGTTGTAGTTGGGGTGCTTGAAGACCTATCAGAGAAATGACGCAGTCAACGTTGTGTTGTTTGTTGGGGTAAATGCATGCTTGGCTTCAACGGTATTTTCCAATATGTAGCCTGCAGGAACATGAAAAAATTTATTATGAGCAGGTCAAGGAGAGGAGTGTAAAGATTGAAGCCCAGAGTATCCTGATAATAAATGTACAGTAAAGGAAATAATGTTTATGTCCCTCCCTGCGCATGTCCTATAAAACAGAACTACATACTGTACCTTTGCAACATGCCTGATATGGGCGTGGTCAGGCTTGGAGACCTTGCTATGCTCGCCCAGGTGCACGCTGTGGGTAGTTCTGAAAAGGTTGCAAAGGAAACGATGGGCTTTAACACTAGCATGACTGAAGTAACGTGACAGAAGTAGCATGTGCTTAAATTAGTAGTCGACTATTCAACTAGTAGTCGACTAGTAAATCCACTAGTTGACCTTGTTGGTATACTAGATGACTAGTTGATAGATTTTTTTCCCCCGTTTTTGTAGGCCTCAAGATCAGCTTGATGATAGTTATAGTCACCAATGTACACCGTTTTTAAATGTACAACTATTATTTAAAAAGAAATAGGTAGGCCTAGTTAAACAACTAGTCAACTAGTAAACTAGAATAGAATATGAATGCCAGAGGGAGCTGCTGGACTGTACTGTAGAGAACGGGGGAGGGATGAGCCAGCGGTAAGTTGAACCACCCCCTTTATCTAGAAAACTGTGTTGCCATGTGACCTTAAATCTAATAAGCATCCATCATTTACACCTGGCTGTGAAGTTAGTTAGCACATGGGGGCACAAAAAAACTGTTTTTTTCAGTCAAAGTAAAATTTCGACACATGTAAAATGACTGTTCTACAAAGCAGAATGTACCCAGGTCTAACATTTAATATCATACATGTTGGTCACTATTCAGCTTTGTCTGTATCTATGTATGTGTGTACCTGTACGTGGGGCCACGTATAGGTGAGCATGGTTGCTAGGGTTAGTGTGTGACGTCACTGCACCACTCAGTTCACACGGGTGTGATTTTTTATTAAGTCTTTGCTACTCAAATTATACTGAATGACCTTTAATTTGGATGTTTGCAAATGTTTGCAAATTTGCTATATTGTATTAACAATATTGCAAATATTATAAGGTTCTGAATAACAAACTTTATTTAATTGTCTTCATATTGTTTAAATAATAAATACACAAATTAATAAGACTATTTGCAAAAGGGAAAACTGTTATTAAATTATTTTAAGTTTAAGCTCTTTACATTAAAATATCATGTGGTTCAACTTACCCCTTGACTTGGATCAACTTATACCCCTTACCTGGGGCAAATTGAGCCACATGACCACTTTTTTAAAAAAGGTCATATTTTCATGGCCCTTTGTCATAGATGCTTACTCATCATTTCAATTGATAGAAGACATCCTGAAATATGTGTAGATCATTAGATTTTACTGCCATCTCATTTTGCCTTGCTTCCAGGACAACTTAAGCAAAACGTGGTTCATCTTACCCCGTTCTCCCCTACCTGACAGACATTGCAGTGGGCAGCAGTCTGTACTGTACCTGACATTGCAGTGGGCAGCAGTCTGTACTGTACCTGACATTGCAGTGGGCAGCAGTCTGTACTGTACCTGACATTGCAGTGGGGCAGCAGTCTGTACTGTACCTGACATTGCAGTGGGCAGCAGTCTGTACTGTACCTGACATTGCAGTGGGCAGCAGTCTGTACTGTACCTGACATTGCAGTGGGCAGCAGTCTGTACTGTACCTGACATTGCAGTGGGCAGCAGTCACAACCCAGTTCTCGTTGATCAGGGATCCGCCACAGAAGTGGAAGCCGGTGTAATCCTGAATTCACATTGTATTTATTAGTCAGGATTTACATACAGTAATGTTAACCGGTGCCACAGAACGAACGCACGCACGCACGCACGCACGCACACACACACACGCACACACACATGCACGCACATGCACGCACGCACACACGCACACACACACAAGAAAAGAAAAGAAAAGAAAAGAGAAAAGAAAGGAAAAGAAAAGAAAAGAAAAGAAAAGAAAAGAGAAAAGAAAGTTGCTATGTCCATAATAAGGGAGACAGTCAGAGACAGGGATGTTGTAAAGATCAGTTCCTTCGAAAACTTTAAATTCACATTAAAAAGATGGTTGGCTGATAACATGACCTACATTTTTAAATCCATACTGACCTTTTAGATTAGAATGGGTTAAAAAAAACAAGACAAAAGAATATCTAGTTTTTATTGGTTATTGGTTGGATTCTTTGTCTCCTGTCCCTCCTTCCCCAAAAGGAACAGGGTCAGGGCAAAATACAAACGGTATTTAGTTTTTTGTCTGTTTTGTTTTGTTACTCCCCATGTCCCCTTTCCCCTAAAGCAGTGGTTCCCAAACTGTGGCGCGTGCACCCCTTGTGGTGCGCGAACGCCTTCTAGGGGGTGCGCGACATGAAAAGGCTAATGGTGCTATGGTTTTATTTTAAATATATTAACATATATGCCATATGCCAATATATGGCAAGTATATGCAGAATATAGCCTAGGAACACAACGGAAACAAGCCTAACAGCTTTCTTGTGTCTGTATCTTTTTGAATTAATTAAAATAATTAAAATAAAATAATAGTATAATTATTATTAATAATAATAATAAAATATTTTAAGTTTTCAATCAATCAATCAAAAATAAATAGCGGTAGCTATTTATCTTACCTGCAGGGAGACCTGCCAGGGCCAGGAGTGAGGCACAACCGTCTCCCCGTTGACGATACGGGAGTATCCAGTGATCACTGGAGTGACGGCAGGAGTGCCACAGCCTGAAGAGAGACACACACATACAGTACCTCAAATATTGTACTTAACCCCTTCTGGGTGGGAAGGGAACCCCTTTTGGTGTTTTAGGGCTCATGTTATATTTTTAGCTATTGAAAAATAGCAGATCTACAAGCTCATAGCGCAGCAGCGAGTGCCGCGCTACGATCTACCTGGAACAACATATTTTCAGATGGGGGTCGGTGGCCAGTTACATATATTTTTGGGTTATCATGAAATTGTTTGAGAACGACGATGACATAGAAAACTTTTTCTCCAGAAAACTGTCAGGATTTAGAAGGCATTTGTAGAATCATCCTCGGGCCTAAAAGTACAGTACTTAAAGGGGCATTCCACTTATTTTCAACATTTTACTATGACATTAATGTACCTTAGAGCTGTTGTGTGGAAATAATAAAAAGGTTCCCCCATTCTGTGTTTCCTAGAACTAGAGGTCTGAAAAAAATCATTAACATGGTGAAACACATCTTGATGACATCATCAAGATGTGTTTCACCATGTTAATGATTTCTTTCATAATTACAGTTCTAGGAAACACAAAATGGGGGGGACTTTTTTATTATTTCCACACAACAGCTCTAAGGTATATTAATGACATAGTAAAATGTTGAAAATGGGTGGTTTTCCCCTTTAAGCAAATCTACTTACTTTCCACCACTGCATGCAGGACAGGTATACTCACCATAGGCAGCGCCGACAAAGGCAAGGCAGGAGAGGATCGACAGGAAGGCCATGGTTTCAGGTTGACTCTATAGCACGCATCCAGCAGGGTCTTTTATACTGGAAGGAACGCATGGCTTCTTATCACTCGCTGGGAGTTTGTACAGCTTGCGTGTTAGTTATGACATGAGTTTTTCCTCTGAAGGCACTAGTGGGGCCTCGTTAATATGTCATTTTACAGATACTGTAAAGAGCTGAGTTTGCGCTCCTCTGTGGCAGTCAGAACTGTTCCAACGTGGGATGAAAAATGTCACACACAAAAAATATATATATATCTCCGTCTGATTAGTTTACAGCAGTGGCAGATCATGAAAATGAACAATATTCATATGCAATATTCAATAGTCCCTAATTGTGTTGCCCTTCTCGTGGTGTAGATGTAGGCCTACCAAAAAAGGCAGCCGACACCTTGTGTCGGCTGCCTTTTGTGTGTGTGTGTGTGTGTGTGTGTGTGTGTGTGTGTGTGTGTGTGTGTGTGTGTGTGTGTGTGTGTGTGTGTGTGTGTGTGTGTGTGTGTTCAATTCAATTCAATTCAATTCAATTCAATTCAATTCAATTCAATTCAATTCAATTCAATTTTATTTAAGTGTCAAATCACAACAAGTTGTCTCAAGACACTGGGGAGGAAGGCCTTAATTGTATTTAATTGTGTCTATTGTAATCTGTTTATTTTTGAAGTGCACTCTTTGTATTGAGTTTGTGCATGAAATGTACTGTAATTCTGCAAACTGTTAATAAATATTCAATCAATCAAAACTGTTGCACTCTGTACTTGTTTTTATTTCTGTAAATCACTTTGAATTGCCTTGTGTATGAAAGGTAAGGCGTTGCCTTACTGGGGATACAGCAGGTTTCAGTAAGGCATTCCGTTGTACAGTGCGTGTGCGTGCGTGCGCGCGCGCACACGCACGCGCGCGCGCACGCACACACACACACACACACACACACACACACAGTATGGATTTAACTAATAGTTCTCAGGTCTTGTTTTTGTCCTCTCTTTTTTCTCATTGTATGGATTTTGGCCAGGCCAGAAATGGATTTGGACAACCTTATTGTAGATACGCCTCTGATGCAGAGACCAAGTGAACTATGTGGGGACATTCAGACACCGTTGCACATCACATCCCAGGGAAGAACAGAAGCTCTGTGTTATCCATGTTCAGTGGTAGAATGAGAGAAGTACCATCTCCTGGGAGTGTGTTATCCATGTTCAGTGGTAGAATGAGAGAAGTATACCATCTCCTGGGAATGTGTTATCCATGTTCAGTGGTAGAATGAGAGAAGTACCATCTCCTGGGAATGTGTTATCCATGTTCAGTGGTAGAATGAGAGAAGTACCATCTCCTGGGAATGTGTTATCCATGTTCTGTGGTAGAATGAGAGAAGTACCATCTCCTGGGAATGTGTTATCCATGTTCAGTGGTAGAATGAGAGAAGTACCATCTCCTGGGAGTGTTTTATCCATGTTCAGTGGTAGAATGAGAGAAGTACCATCTCCTGGGAATGTGTTATCCATGTTCAGTGGTAGAATGAGAGAAGTACCATCTCCTGGGAATGTGTTATCCATGTTCAGTGGTAGAATGAGAGAAGTACCATCTCCTGGGAATGTGTTATCCATGTTCAGTGGTAGAATGAGAGAAGTACCATCTCCTGGGAATGTGTTATCCATGTTCAGTGGTAGAATGAGAGAAGTACCATCTCCTGGGAATGTGTTATCCATGTTCAGTGGTAGAATGAGAGAAGTACCATCTCCTGGGAGTGTTTTATCCATGTTCAGTGGTAGAATGAGAGAAGTACCATCTCCTGGGAGTGTTTTATCCATGTTCAGTGGTAGAATGAGAGAAGTACCATCTCCTGGGAATGTGTTATCCATGTTCAGTGGTAGAATGAGAGAAGTATACCATCTCCTGGGAATGAGAACATAAGAGCATTCAGCTCTGCAAGGACACGCGTGGACCTGCGGGGAGTAGTGAAGCACAAAGATGTAAAGAAGAACAAGGTGTGCAATTGAAACAGCATGACATTCAAATGTCATGTGAAATAAAATAAATTAAGGGGCATACATATTACACGTTTGTTTTTGATTGATTGATTGATTGAACATTTTATTAACAGTTTGCAGAATTACTGTACATTTCAAGCACAAACTCAATACAAAGGCTGTTAACTGTGAGTGGACGACCCAATTAAGCATTACACTTGTTTACAACAGGGTCCACCATGTTCAATTCATCAAAACATTTAGAGACGTACAAATAGACACTTCTATATAGACAAGGAACAGTACAGGAATTCATCATAATGGAGGTAAAAAGGGAAAAGAAACATATACAGTGAGGGGAAAAGGGGGTGGGGGCGTTGGGGGGGGATTCAGATTTTACGGGGGCCAGTTTCGAATTGCAGCCATCCGTAGGTGCCCTTTGAGAGCGGTTTTGAAGGAGTCAAGGGATTTGCATGTCTTAATGACAGATGCTGTACTCTGTTGCCGACCCTAAGCCATGCCAGTCTGTCAAAGTGGGCAGGGGTGAGGTGGGTTCGGGGGGTGAGGCCAAGTAGGAGCCTGACCAGTTTGTTTTGGGAGGTCTGGAGCATTTGCCATTGACCATTTGCCATTTGCCATTGACTTGCCATTGACTTGAATGCTATGACAGACATGACAGGGGGTGGACAGACATAGAGCCACACGTTGGAGCACCGCTCAAAAATGCACATAACGCCTTACAATTTCACGGTTGAGATATTACCAAGTGTACTTAAAGATGGAGTGCCACATTTTTTGTATTTTCCAGTTTTTCATGTGTCTATGAGGTGACAGTACTTCATTAGACACCCTGGAGTTGTGTTTATGTGCAATGGTGTATTAACTTTGTATTTAGGGTTTCTTCCTGGAGGCTGAACCCTTGACAGTCAAATGGGCCAATGAAATAAACAGTAATATAGTGACACCACACTATCAGCCCATCCCCTAACCCCTCCCCCTTTTCATACAACTACAGCTGTGGGTGTGGCTTCAGTTCAGGTGGATCACCACCCATCACCAGCCACCAGGCAAACCAGGCATACTTAATGAACTGGTGGGCGTGTCCACATAAAAGCATGATTTTAACAAATTCTGTACACTTTTTGGAAAAGGTTCTACCTCTTTATATTATAATAATACCTGATGATCATGTTTTAGGGTGGAAAAAAATTAAACATTATAACAGAATTTATTCTATTTTTGTTATAGTTTTCAGTGTTGGAACAATGCTTCATCTGTAAAGAGAAAATAAATGCACCCGTTGAGACCATCCCACTTCGTCATTCATTCATAATTGAGGGCTGCTACAAATTTTAATGCTACTGAGTTTATTTTTTGTTCTATTTTTTTTTTTACAGATTTCGAGGACTGATACCATCAACCTAACCTCAGGAGGAGGGGAACCCTGTGTACTCTCTGCTGCCCCATCTGGTGGAGTCAGGGGGTCGGATGAGGTCAAGATGGGGGTCTTCGGTGACAGGTATACGTGACAGGTGAGTAAGGGTCAATTTAGGCTTCTTCTGTTTAATTAGATCCCCAAATAAGTCATGTATGAAAACCAACAACACAGAAAAACAATCCTGTACCTCGCTCTGCTAATCAAGGGTGCTGCCTAAGTGATGCATAGGGCTGCGATCACACTGTCGAAACGCATGTTTTGTGGGGGGGGGGGGGGGTCCAGCTCGCAATTCATTTTCAATGGGAATCACCTGGTGGAAACAGCCTTGCTTGATGGCTCTGTTCTGTCCCCCCCCTCGACCAGAGCTGTTCGGTCAAAAACACGTGACTCCCATTGAAAATGAATTGCGAGCCCAGACTCTTCTAATACATCCCTTTGTTAAAAACCTCATTGTCATTTTTGATAAAGATTTTAAATTTAATAAACAAATAAGCTCTGTTGTAAAAATGAGTTTCTTCCAACTTAGAACTATTGCTAAGATCAAGTCGTACCTCCCCCCCAAACAGCTCGAGATGATCATCCACGCCTTCATTTCCACACGAATTGATTATTGCAATTCTCTGTACACTGGTATCGACCAGGCGTCACTTAGGTGCCTGCAGTTAGTGCAGAATGCAGCTGCCCGCCTTCTCACCGGAACCAAAAAACGAGACCACATCACCCATGTTCTGGCCTCTCTCCATTGGCTCCCTGTTAAGTCCAGAATAGATTTTAAGGTGCTTTTATTTGTTTTTAAATCACTTCACGGTCTCTCTCCCTCCTACCTCTCTGACCTAATTGTGCCCTACGCCCCATCTAGAGCATTAAGGTCTGCGGACAAGCTGCTGCTGGTCGAGTTCACGACTAGTAAGAGGAGCAGGGGTGATCGTGCTTTTGTGGCTGCGGGCCCCAAACTCTGGAACATGTTGCCCCTCCATATTAGATCTGCCGAGTCAATTGGGGCTTTTAAATCCCTCCTCAAAACTCATCTGTTCTCCCTCGCCTTTAATTGCACCTGATTTACCTGTATATTGATTTCCAGCTCTGTGCTATTGTATGCTCTGTTTTATATTTTATTGTCTCTTTTCATTGTTTTATATTGCTATGCTCTACTGTCTTGTTTCACTCTGTTCAGCACTTTGGTCATCTTTGGCTGTTGTAAAGGTGCTATACAAATAAAGTTTGATTTGATTTGATTTGATTCTTCAACAAAGATGGCGAAAGCAAACATTCTTTGTTCTGTACTTATACATACAATAGTATGGTACAAAACACTGAAGTCCTTAAACCAGAAACCTAACCCGAATGTGTGAGGAAGCCATCTTGAACCCCAGGTACACACCAAAACAAAGCATGTCACAGCATGACACTGTGGAGAATATAAACAGCTTCACTCAGCTGTCCAATAAACCTGGTTCCAGGTGGACTGGATCTCACCTATGCATTGTATGGCATAGGCAGCTCCCGGCAGGATCCACCGGGAGAAACTATGCTCAGCTGCGCGACATGAGACTAATTACTTAGAGCGACAGAGAGAGAGAGAGAGGAGTGTGTGTGTACGTGTGTGCGTCAATTTTACAACGGTGCAGACGATCAGAAATCAGCAGAGAGTGAGCGATGTTTGCGCTACTCTATGCCGGATTGAGGTGGACTCGGTCCCAGACTTGTTTTTCTCCCTGGAAATAAAAACCTCTGGGTTTCCGAGGCTAGGTTCCATGTGGTCCCCAGCTAAATGATGGAGAGCTGGTAACCAAATGGACCTCTTGAGAGAGCATATCATTTTACACTCAAGATTGTAATTATTATTCACTCCTTCAAAGATCTTTATATTGATGGGTTATTTCCGACCTTTGAACAAATATGACGCAAATTTAATTTACCCCAATCACATTTGTTTAGATTTCTACAGATACGACATTCTTTAACACAGCACACTGCTTCATTTCCAAACATAGGCCTACCTACCAACTCATCAATGGAATCTATATTTCTACCTGACCCATTGGTCAAAGGAGGTGTTTCTATTATTTATAATTCTCTCTCATGTTTAGATAGTAATGCCTCCTTGGATTATTTAAAAACTGCTTGGGAAAACGATTTAGGAATATCTATCACTGACGAGCAATGGTCTACATCTAAAAAATTAGTGCACTCTTCTTCAGTATGCGCCAGGCATGGTCTTCTACAATTTAAAATATTACACAGGTTACATTTGTCAAAGGAAAAACTCAACAGAATGTATCCAAATGTGAATCCAGCCTGCGACAGATGTGGCCAGTCGCCGGCCACTCTAGCTCATATGTTCTGGCACTGCACTAAAATAACATCATATTGGAAAAGTATATTTAAATAACTGTCAGACATTGTTGGAAAACCTTTTGACCCAGATCCACTGACAGCAGTTCTAGGAGTCAAAAGGCCTGGGGTCAAACTGTCTACTTTCCAATATAACATGGTAAAATATGTGACTTTACTGGCTCGCAGACTGATACTGTTGAATTGGAAGCAAGCACAGGTTCCGACTCACACTACACTTATGAAAGATGTTATGCACTATTTGCAATTGGAAAAGATAAAGTTTGAATTGAGAGGGAGTGAAGATAGATTTTACCAGACATGGCAACCCTTCATTGACTCCTACACAATAGATAACATAATCGAAAATTGGAAAGGAAAGAAGAAAAAAAAGGCATGTTTTTTCTTTATTTTATTTTTTCTCATTTAAAAAGAAAAATGTCTGTAATTCAGTTGATTTACAACAACGTGTTGGGAAAGTTTGAGAGCAAGAGTGTCTGTCCTGTTGTCTTTGTTTTGTTTGTCTGTTCACATTTGTCACTGTTTAACTGTTTTTAGTTTTTTCTTGTTTATCACATTTATATACCTTTTTTATTATGTATTGTATTTGGAACATTTACACTACCTGTCATTATTATTTTTTTCATTTTATATCACTTAATTACTCATTATCATTGTCAAAGATATTCTGAAGTTATGTCATATACAAAATGCCTAATATAATGGAGTTGGAACAACTGAGGTTCGGGAGGTTTGGCCAAGCAGATGACTACCTAGCTCAACCCACCTGCCACTGCCAACTCCACCCTTGCCACCCTTGCCAACCACTCACCCACCTCCAACCAACCTGGCCACTCCTCCCTCACCTACCACCGGGGGTATTTAAACGCAAGTTTAAAAAAATGCCAGTGTGCCAGTTTCCAGTAACCCTCCCTCCCTCCCTTTTCTCTCCTACTCCCACCTTCTCTGCAGGTCCCAGAGGGGGTTCCAACACAATCACACAGGCGCTCGCCTCGACCCCTAAGCCAAAGTACCTGGGTCCACGCCCCCTCGAACCTGATCCCTGTCGCCGACGTCCTGTGCTCACGTCGACGTCATACATGCCCCACTGATCCCTGTCGCCGACGTCCTGTGCTCACGTCGACGTCATACATGCCCCACTGATCCCTGTCGCCGACGTCCTGTGCTCACGTCGACGTCATACATGCCCCACTGATCCCTGTCGCCGACGTCCTGTGCTCACGTCGACGTCATACATGCCCCACTGATCCCTGTCGCCGACGTCCTGTGCTCACGTCGACGTCATACATGCCCCACTGATCCCTGTCGCCGACGTCCTGTGCTCACGTCGACGTCATTCATGCCCCACGCCCTCACCTGTGCTCTGACCATCTAAGCCGCACACCGCACTCTTGCAAGAAAGCGTGTGGTGCTGACCTTCGATGATCAAGCACCCGATGCCATTCGTGCCCCGCGCCATCTAAGCCGCACACTGCACGCTCGCGTGCGGTGATGACCTTCGATGTTCTTGCTGAGCACCTTTAATGGCACCCCCCCCCCCCGACCTGACAGTCCAAGCCGCATGCTACACGTTCGCGAGTAGTGATGCCCCTGGATGGTCACGCCGGCGCCCCATGTCATGCGTGCCCCGACCACCCAAGCCGCACACTTCACGCTCGCGTGGGGTCGTGACCTTGGATGATCAGGCCCGCTATGGCATCCCCTCCCGCCCCTGGCCATCTAAGCCGCACACTGCACTCTTGCAAGAAAGCGTGTGGTGCTGACCTTCGATGACCATGCTGGCTTCACCCTCACCTGTCCTGCCGTGGCCGTTTATGCCTCACGTCCCATGCTCCTCCCCCATGCGACGAGTACATAAACGTCCACGCGCCACATCTATTCAATAAACCATCTAAAAGGTTCTCATGTCTGATGCTTGGTCTTTCCTAGTGAAAACAGTATTACAAAAAAAAGATTGTAATTATTGTTACACATCTGCATTACTTAATTTACAAGAAGTCTACACAATTAGAGAGGGTAGAAGAATTGTTATTTTGATCAACATTTGCCTTAGAGATGTCCCGATACTGTATCGGTATCGGGAAAAGTATAAGGGCCGAATCGGATCGGCCCTTATTTGTCATATCGGGTCATATCGGTATCGGTGAATATGCCAGTCTAACCACAGATCCGACACAGGGGTAAGGGGTTGACACTATGGCAGGTAAATACAATGTTGGGGCATGTGGAGTTTACTTTGGAGTGCACATTTGAGATGACATTTGAGGAGTCTGCTATAAACACAACACGAGATATATAGCTAGATAGCTATAAACACAACATGAGATCACGACACTGGTATCGGTATCGGCTAACACAGAAATTGAGGTATCGGGATCGGATCGGAAGCGAAAAAAGTGTATCGGGACATCCCTAAAATGTTGCCTGTTATCTCTCCTATCAATACAGCATGGAATTGAGGACAAATTATCTAACAACCGGCATACCCACAGACAAATAGTCTGCACGTATATAGCCGAGCTCTAAGATGGTATGTAGAAGTGGTTGGTATTTAATGACCGTGGTCATAAAGGCTCTTGGCTAAAGGTCAAAAGGTGCAGACTATCTCTTGACTCTTCATCAACCACAACAACATTAGCTGTCAAAGACATACAGGTGTCTGGGTAATGACAGAGTTGAAACAAGGATGGGATGACTCCGGAATGTTTGTACCTACATTTTCACTGAGGATGCAAGATATTTAGATATGTACTTTGTTATGAGTTCCACTATTCTATCATGGCGTGCTATATATGTATACTAGGGGCTCATATCTTGTGCCACCATTATCCCTTATATCCCTAAACTTATTTGCCATTTTTTACTATTTTGAAAATCATTTTAAAATAGTTAAAAATGGAAAATAAGTATAGGGATAAGGGTTAAGTGGGTGGTGCAAGATATAGCCCTAGGTCCGTTTTCCCAAAAAAATGCAATGCAACACCGAGCAATATTTCCCACCCCGGGGCAGAGACGGGCTAGTGTCGGTAGGCCAATCAGAGGCATGCGGGGGTGGGTCTTTACGCGAAAGGCCCGTTGTGATTTTGAATCGAGCTGGTGGGAAGGACCTGTAGTCTGGCTTTAACTGTGAATGGGATGATGTCTTTAGCTTGTTGAGTGCAGTGTTCTTAAGGAATGAGTCCTTAGCTTGTTGAGTGCAGTGTTCTTAAGGAATGAGTCCTTAGCTTGTTGAGTGCAGTGTTCTTAAGGAATGAGTCCTTAGCTTGTTGAGTGCAGTGTTCTTAAGGAATGAGTCCTTAGCTTGTTGAGTGCAGTGTTCTTAAGGAATGAGTCCTTAGCTTGTTGAGTGCAGTGTTCTTAAGGAATGAGTCCTTAGCTTGTTGAGTGCAGTGTTCTTAAGGACTGAGTCCTTAGCTTGTTGAGTGCAGTGTTCTTAAGGAATGAGTCCTTAGCTTCAATGTTGAGTGCAGTGTTCTTAAGGAATGAGTCCTTAGCTTGTTGAGTGCAGTGTTCTTAAGGAATGAGTCCTTAGCTTGTTGAGTGCAGTGTTCTTAAGGAATGAGTCCTTAGCTTGTTGAGTGCAGTGTTCTTAAGGAATGAGTCCTTAGCTTGTTGAGTGCAGTGTTCTTAAGGAATGAGTGTGAGTGCAGTGTTCTTAAGGAATGAGTGTGAGACGGAGTGATATCAGCATATAAGGAAGACGTGCAGGTTTCCCTTGGAGTTTTAGTCCAGTCCAGTGCACCTGCAGCTGTTAGAAGGTGACTGTGACCAACATAGGTGAGTGACACGCACGCACGCACGCACGCACGCACACACACACACACACACACACACACACACACACACGCACACGCACACGCACACGCACACGCACACGCACACGCACACGCACGCACACACACACACACACACACACACACACACACACCAGAGGGACTATCCCCTAGTTTGATCAGTCACTGTGCAGGGATGCTTCTTGGCATGCCCTGCAATTTGGGGTCTGGGGACCCCCAAGGGGTCCTTGAGGAGGGTCCAGGAGGTCCCCTGCCAAATATCTCTCTTTTTTTCTTTTTTTCTTCAAAATGTTTTGCACTGCATGCAATCACCTTGACCCATCCAACATATAATTGGCACTTTTATAGCGGAAATTCATTGATTGGCTGTAACTAGTATCAAATGGGGGGTGGGGGGTCAATGGTCTACTGGGGTTCCTTGAAATTGAAATGTTGGGGATCGCTGCCATAGAACCACGGTAAACATCTTCTCTTATATGGAGGTCCCTGACATAGATGTATCTTCTTATGGAGGTCCCTGACATAGATTTATCTTCTATATGGAGGTCCCTGACATAGATTTATCTTCTATATGGAGGTCCCTGACATAGATTTTCAATATCAATTTGGGGTCCTTGAAATGGTAACATGCAGTACTACTGATGCAACACAGGACTGCTATGCATAATACAGCTCCATCTCAATGCATTAGAATGTTTTGTAAAAGTTCATTTTCTTCCGTAATATAATTCAAAAAGTGAAACTTTCATATATTCTCAATTCATTGTGAAGTATGAACAAGTATTTTGTTTTGTATTTTTTTTTATACCTTTTTTTGTTTTAATCTTGATGATTATGGCATACAGCACATGAAAATCTAAAAATCCTATCTCAATGAATTACAATATTTTACGAGACCACTAAAAAAACGTTTTTTTTAAACGAGAAATTTCAACCATCTGAAAAGTATATTAATGTATGCAGTTAATACTTGGTCTGGGCTGCTTTTGAACAAATCATTTCATCAATGGGGCGTGGCATGGAGGTGATCAGCCTGTGGCACTGTTGAAGTGTTATGGAAGCCCAGGTTTTCTTTGAACAATACAAATTAATTTACGGCTGATATCAGTCTCAAGTCTCACACCTTCCTCTTGACAATACAACCTAGATTCTCTGTCGGGTTCAGGTCAGGCCAGTTGGCTGGTCAGTTAAGCACAGTAATACCATGGTCAGTACACCAGTTACTAGTAGTTTTGGCTCTGTGGGCAGGTGCCAAATCGAGTTGGAAAGGAAAATTAGCATCTCTCCATCTCCATCAAAACATTAAACGCCATTGACATTGAAGGGAAAATGTACGTCATATGTAAACGAGCAAATCAGCTAACCAAACACAGGCAACAGGCATTCTGATTGGTCAGTATAAGATGATGCATGATGATGTATCATGTATGATGATAAGAGCTGATAATTCTCAAAACATTAAACGCCATTGACATTGAAGGGAAAACTTACGTCATATGTAAACGAGCAAATCGGCAAAACCAATCACATGTTGGTGGGAGCGCTTGGCCAATAAGGGACCAGCTTATGTACCTTATGTAGCAATGTCAAATGTCCGCTAACATAAATTGATGTACGATAACAAGCACGGTGTGATTTTTTAAATGTAGGCCTAGTTGCTTATTGGGACTTGGTTTCTTTCTTTAAAAAAAATAAATAATATGCTTTATCCACCAAAGTCAATATAGAAGCACAATTAAGTGTCATCCAGCTCTCACACAGAATATTTAATGAACATGTCAACCTCCTCTTTCTGACATCTCTCTCTCTACGCGTCGGGGGGCTAGGGATGCGTTTAGCTCCAGGCAACTGGCCTATTGACCCTCAAGAATGTCAAGGCATGGGAGCGGCAGCATCGTATGTTGCAAGCGAAAGGTTTTGACATTTACGATAATAGGCCTACTCATTATACCTGTGTTGTATGACATCATGAACTTTCTCTCTCTCTCTGGAATGTCACGTTTTCTCAAAACAAGACGCATGTTGTCACGTTTTCTCAAAACAACACGCATGTTGCAAGACCCCATGTTGCAACTAAGCCCATGATGCAATATCTCAACAAGTACAATCTTAAACATGATCCATGGCTTTTGGCCAAACGAGGCATTATAGTCATGCCTGTTAATGGGAAAAAGAGGTTGCGCATCAGCAATGGTTTTCAGTGGAGTGCTAGACCCAAACTCCAGCATACATCAACAAGTAGGAATTTTAAAAAGAAATCCAAAAAGGTAGCACATCCAAAATTGGTGGACAAAGTACTCACTTTTCAATTGTTTTTAATTGGCACACACCAAAACCACCACTCATCCGCTGAAAAAACTTAAGTGAGGTGCTGGAGCCACAAAGGGAACATGAGAAAAATAAAGGGAAGCTCCGCACACTCAGATCTGCACACAATCAATGTATTAATTTAGCAAGCTAAGGACAGAATATATGTTCATCCATTGGCACACACCAAAAAGGTGTAGTCTGAAAACCCACCTCTTCAGACTCCCCCATGGCCCGTAGCACTAGCCCCTAGCACTTAATTAGACTTAGATAGTATTTTAAACAGACTTATAGCATGTTACGTAGACAGCACTAGAATTGCATTTTACGTAGACAGCACTAGAATTGCATTTTATGTAGTCATAGCACTTTATAGTACACATGTATAATATATAATAGTACACATGTATAATATATAATTGCGAACGCAGTGATTGCGAACGCAGTGAGCATTTACTATGAGACCCAGCAGATCACGTCTGTGTGTGTGTGTGTCTGTGTGTGTGTGTGTCTGTGTGTGTGTGTGTCACGCTGTAACACCACCCGCCCACCACCAGAGGGCGCATCTGTATCACACACAAAAACACACACACACACATGCACGCACGCACACACACACACGCACACACACACACACACAAAAAACTTAACTTAAAAAAAAACTTTTAACTTAAAAAAAAACTTAACTTAAAAAAAACGTAACTTAAAAAAAAAACGTAAAAAGGAAAAACGCACACACAAAAAACTTAACTTAAAAAAAAACTTAACTTAAAAAAAAACTTAACTTAAAAAAAAACTTAACTTAAAAAAAAAACTTAAAAAGGAAAAACGCACACACACAAAAAACTTAACTTAAAAACAAACTTAACTTAAAAAAAAACTTAAAAAAAAAACACGCACGCACGCACACATACACACTAAAAAAAACTTGAAAAAACATTTAATTTAAAAAAACTTAACTTAAAAAAAACCTTAAAAAGTACGTAATTTATTATAATTGTTGTTATTGCAATTTACGAGCTGCGTTCGCTTCCCGCGTTTGCGCGTCTTACTTGTATAGTATGTATAGTTTACATAGATACTCCACTGTTACGTTCTTAGCTTACGCATGTTTCATGATAACTACTTTTTGTCTCCACCAGGCCGAAGGCATGGGGAGACAAAAAGTACTCCACCAGGCCGAAGGCATGGGGAGAGAGTATGTTTTGCACTCCGTCCGTGTGTGTGTGTGTCCGTCCGTGTGTGTGTCCTTCCGTCCGTCCGTTACCAGCTAATCTCCGGCACCGTTAACCCGGTCGATGCCAAACTTTGCACACACACTCCCTGGATGCCAACGATGAACCTCTGCCCCACATTTTCCACAACAGCCTGTTATAGCGCCACCATGAGGCAGCTTTTCACATTTTTTACCTAAAACTGCACCGATCTGCGTGAAACGTTGCATGCACACTCCCTAGAGGCCAAGGACAAACCTTTGACCTGCATTTTCCGCATCTGCTTTTTATAGCGCCACCAGGAGGCCGACTTTTGTAAAACAATTTTTTTGATATTACTCCTCCAGAATCTGTCCAAAAATCTCACAAATCGTTACACAGTATCTCTATGGTCATGTGCTCAAGTCAGATCTGTCCGATATTTCATATTCCATTCTAATTGGCTATAATTGGCTTTCACAGTTTGCAAGATTGCCGCGTTAACAAAAGCCTCAAATCATGAACGCAGCATGCAATTTACGTGAAATATTTCACACATTTTCTTACTAGGCTGAGGAATATATCCCACCCTTTTCACATTGGCCTGTTATAGCGCCACCAACAGGTTGATTTTTGCAAAACACATTTTTGGAACAAAATGCCTCAAATCATCCAATTGCCATCAAAGGCGTATGAAGAAATGGCACCCTTTTCACATTGGCCTATTATAGCGCCACCAGGAGGCCACAACCTGACCTGCCCTGGTGGAGACCTGTGCCCCGAGGGGCACTTTTTCTAGTTATATATATGATGTATGCCATGCTTTTTGTTATTGCTTAATGTAAGTCGCTCTGGATTAAGAGCGTCTGCTAAATGCCTACATTGTAAATTGTAATGCTTACGCGTTTCTGCTATATGAGCCTTCATCAGAGCCGCTCATAGCCGAATCACGTTTGGTGTGTGCCAATAAAAAGAAAATGGAAATGTGAGTACTTTGTCCGCCGTTTATTATACAGTACATCACTTGTTTGTCACATTCAGTAGAGCCTGTGATATTTTGTGCAGACCAGATGTAATTTCCTGGGATCTAGTAGGCTATAGTAGGCTATATGAGCAAGATATTTAATCCATAACTGCTAAATATGTTAGGCTTATATGGGTTTCTTTCTCTTTATTACTATACTATTATAAGAGATTGCCGTAAAAGAAAACATATAACAGTTATGGATTCAATATCTTGCTCAAGGTCATTTCAATGACATTGTTGACACATCCTGTCTGCTTGCATTTGTGTGTTACAGTTTCCCGATGGCTCTAAACATAGCTGGCTTGGTAGCGACGTTGGTCTTCTATGCCTTGATCCTGGGGATGGGGGTCTGGGCTTCTAGGAAGTCCAGGAGGGAGGAGAAGAAATGCGTGGGATCCAGAAGTGAGGTCACCATGATAGGAGGACGCAACATCAACATGTGGATTGGCATCTTCACAATGACAGGTGAGAAAATACAAATTGTTTCACGATACCATTGGCATAAATCAGGGATTCACAAACCTTGTCAAGTCAAGGACCCCCAAATAGAGGGTATGTGTGTGACATCATCATCATACCCGGAAGTAATGCGGGAACGCCTACTGAGTGGCAAGAAACTACTTTCTGGCCTTGACAGCCCATACATCCAAACAGAAAAGTCCTTATGATACTTTACATCAGGAAGATCTTTACATCAGTACGGTCAGGTCTATCCACAGTACAGTACTGTAAGTTAAAAAGGTTTTTTTCTGTATTTGTAACAGATCTTTCTAACCAACATCCCATTGTAAGCTTTTAGATTCTCTGTGAGATTGCCTTTTCCCATGACCCTCCTGTTCTCACGCTGTAGTTTGAACCACACTGTGTTATTTTGCTGGTGTTAGGCAGAAACCGTTGTACAGTGTCACGTATCAGAGTGAATGAGTGATGATGATGATGGGGCGCGTTGTGAGCTTGTAGATTTGCCTTCTTTTGAAAATGTACGAAACATTTGGCCTACAGTGACATGCCCAAAATAGGGATGCCAGGTTGAAAGTAGCCTCGGAAACCCAGACGTTTTTATTTCCTGCAGGGAGAAAAAAAAAGTCTGGGTCCGAGTCCACTTCAATTCGGCATAAAGTAGGCCTAGTGCAAACATCACTCACTCTGCTGATTTCTGATCGTCTGCACCTTTGTTAAATTGACACACACACACACACACACACACACACACACACACACACACACACACACACACACACACACACACACACACACACACACACACACACACACACACACACACACACACACATACACACACACACTCCTCTCTCTCTCTCTCGCTCTAATTAATTAGTCTCATGTCTAGCAGCTGCGCATAGTTTCTCCCGGCGGATCCTGCCGGGAGCTGCCTATGCCATAAAAAAAGCATAGGTGAGTTCCAGGCTAGGTTGAAAGTGCTTAAGCGTTCCCTGTGGGTTTTCTGCAGCAAATGTTAAACAACGAAAAGTATTGAGAGCTTGTGGCTAATAATAATACTACATTATTTATTTTATTTATTATGCACGTGCAATGTAAGGCTTCTTCCTGAGAGCGTCTTGTTGTGTGCAAGACGTGTGTCAATCTATTCTAAGGCCTCACTCAGACCTTTACAGCGTTGTATGAATGTTGTGAGTGTCATGGCCGCCCCAATGCATTTCCAATGGAGGTCACATGGTCTGTTGTATGGCTTTCAGCTGTGTTTCGACTGCCCCCTCCCCCTCACACAACACAAATGTTGTGTCAAACCATGTGACCTCCATTGGAAATGCATTGGGGCGGCCATGCCACTACACAACATTCATCCAACAAGCATACAGCAATGCAGTAAAGGTCTGAGTGAGGCCTAAGTGTGTGTTCCTGTGTATATGTAAGCAAAGAAAGCAAAGTTACTATATTTACCCAGGGTAACTGGACTAAGCATCAGATACTTGTTTACAGCCAGGCTGGTAGTGGTTCAATGCCTTGCTCAAGGGCACATCGGCGGTGGTAATTTTAACGTGCCGGTCCGGGGATACGAACTGGCGACCTTCCGGTATCAAGACCGCTCTGCAAACCGTTCGGCCACCGCTGCCACATGTGACTGTGGCTGTGACTGTGTTAACTGCTTTACATTCCATTCCTCCATCAGCCACCTGGGTTGGAGGAGCCTACATCATGGGTACTGCCGAGGCCGTCTACACGCCCTCCCGTGGCGTCGTCTGGGCCCTCGGGCCCCCTTCATATATTCTGACCTTCCTCGTCGGTAAGAAGCAGCACGTGTATCTTTCCAATATTTCTTCACTGATATTGACCCATACAATAGAGGGTATGCGTGTGACATCATCATCAAACCCGGAAGTTATGCAGGAATGCCTAATGAGTGGCAAAAAACTACTTTCTGGCCTTGACAGCCCATACGCCAAACAGAAAAGTCCTATCTGATTGCATTAAACAACATTAAACAATGTTAAACTCACTTTTCCTGTTGCTTTGCCACTCGATTTGCCACTCGATGTGCCATTCACTTTAAGCATGCGCATACTCTCTATACAAAAATATAATAATGTAATTTCACCTAATGGCTTTGAAAACGCTCATCCTGATCCACGCAGACAGCCTCGCACAGAACATGTCCCGACCCAAAAAACTGAGGTAAACATGCCACCGAAAAATAGCTTCCAATATAATAGCTTGTTATTTTCCTTCGAGGAGCGCTGTGTGTAGCCTACATGTTCACCATGGCCAAAAAAAAACACTCCCACAGTGAAGCCTGATTTAATCTTTGTCGTATGACGTGGTGCATGCTTAAAATAGCTGATCTGCAAGCTCACAATGCGATTCGTCCGCGACACGTTGTGAGCTGGTAGATCAGCTATTTTTGTTGTGACAGGAAGATAACAGGAAGTGAGGTATATAGTATATTCTTTTAAATGTTTTCTTTTTGTGGCTTTCGCCTTTATTTTATATTTTTTTATGGAGGGACAGACAGTAGGCTGACAGGAAATGGGGAGAGAGATGGGGGGGAAGACATGCAGTAAAGGCCGTCGGGATCGGGAGTCGAACCCGCGGCACACTGCCAGACTTGATTACCAGCCAAGGTGCCTGGACCACTGAGCCATGGCCCATATAGTATATTCATGATACAATCAAGTGCAATTGAATACAGGTACCAACTTTCATCACCTTGAAAGCTGTCAAATGAATATGGTACTTATGTGGCATTCACACCAGAATGCTTTACTGCGATTAAAACGAATTGTATTGTTGGAAAGTGCGCTTAGTTTGGCAGGTGTGAAGGCTCAATCGAAGTCTGATGCGGATCAAAGAACCGCATTATAACTTCGCCAAAAAACGGGGGTTTCACTTCGCTTCCAAGTGCACCTGACTTCGATTCACTGCAGGTGTGAATTCAACCTCCATCAAATAAAAAGGAAATTAAGCAAACAATGTGGCGGATGAATGATGAGGAAACACAGTTGGAGACGGAGAAGGCATATTTTACGCAGCGCAAAGATGTCCCGTTACCGTGGATGGACGTGGTCGAATGAGGAGACTGATATGAAGCCCTCATCGAAATATGAGGACGAGTACGTTAATCAATATTGCTTAAGGAAACACTGCAGAGTACAGAATATTCTGCCTTTCTGTCTGTGCGTAAACATGGAGTGCTGTCACTGTGTGGGGAGTAGGGACTTTCTTCATCTCAATAAACTTGTAAACGTTGGAGGTTGGATTCATTTTGCGCTGCGCTGCACTCAGTGCCTCACAGTGCACGACCTGGACCAGATGTGGACCAGGCCCCTCCATGGAGCCCACCCTGTCTATCTCTCTTCTATTCTTTCTTCCTATTCCCCCTCTACCCACCACCCCCCCCCCCCCCCCCCCCCCCCCCCCCCCTCTCCCCCGACACGGTCGCGGCAGATGGCCGCCCACCCTAGAGTCGGGTTCTGCCTGACGTTTCTTCCTAAAGGGGAGTTTTTCGTTACCATTGTCGCAATATTGCTTGCTCTGGGTGGATCTTTGTTGGTTGTAAAGTGTCTTGAGACAACTTGTTGTGATTTGACACTTTAATAAAATTGAATTGAATTGAATTGAATTGAGTGCGCTCAGTGCTGTGCCTCCATGCCCAAAAGACCAGTACGTGTGTAGAGAGAGAGAGAGAGAGAGAGAGAGAGAGAGAGAGAGAGAAAGAAAAGAGAGTCCCCGACTTGACGGCCCGACGACCCACTGCATGCACGTTACCCTAATTCTTAACACCATATATTTCACTGTGTAGTTTATGAGTTGAACACATTGATAAAGGTCCCTGCTGCGTTTCCAATTGCTGTGGATGACAGCGTGCAGTGTGAAGGCAAACGCAGCAAATTTAATATGCAAAAATGATGCAACTTCTCCACCCATTCGCATCGACTCTATACCGAATTAGAGGTGTGAATGCGACCTATGACAGGATAACTGCCATGTGAAATAGTATAGTAAATAGTAAAAATGTACACAATCACATAGAGCCAACTCAATATAAAAGAAGGCAGGGCCACTACAGGGCCTATAAGGTGCCTGGAAAGTTTGTCAACCTAACAGACAATAGAATAGCTTATGAGGTTGAACAATGCATGATTCAAAATACAATATAGAAATAGAAAACATGAGAGGGAGACCATTGGTAAAACTCAAAAGTGAACGTAAGTCTCTATGATGGACGTATTTAAAACTAAAAGTGTCTATTCTCTTATTCTAAACCTTATTGTCAGTAGATACATGGTTAACTGAGTACTAGACACATACTGTATAATGACACCTTTGCAAAAGCCCTCCCTTCTCACTCAAAATGTTCTGACAATTTGCTGACAATCCACTTTTCATGCATACAGGCTTCTTATCTCTCTGGGAGTTTGTACAGCTTGTGTGTTAGATATGAGTTTTCCCTCTGAGGGCACTAGCGGGGTCTAGTTAATATTTCACGTGAATTCTATATTTCACAGTTAGTTTTTGAGTGGTGTAAACCACTCCTACGACGGGCTTTGTTAGTTTACGTGTCTGTCTGACTGTCTGTCTGTCTGTTCGCTCAAAAATGAGCATGGTTGCTATGGTCACCCAGTTCACACGGGTGTGATTTCATTACGTCAGACATTACGTCAGACCACAGCTGATCAGTCTATATAAGACCTTACACCACTCAGTTCACACGGGTGTGGTTTTTTAAGTATATTGTAAGTTGCACTCTTTATGCTATTGTGTAATACTAAAGATTAACATTTTAATGCCATAGACTTTCTTCGCATCCGGCTGCTGCAGATTGCACAAACTGTATTGTATTGATATATGTGACCAGATTTGACGGAGAGCCTGCCATCGAGGAGAAAACATTTTTTTTCCCAAAATGAGTTAATAGCATAGGCAGACTCTTCACATACTGAGCATGTCTGAAATAAGTGTCAGAGCTGAAATCGACATGTAAATATGAAATAAATGCTTAAACATGTAGCTAGCTAGGTGTAATGTTAGAGACCACAGAAGTGAACCTTTCAAGCCTGTTTTCTAAACTCGCACATGTTTTCTGCAAGACATTACTCTATAAGCAGAGGCATCTGGGAAAAATGCGAGGCCCTGTGCGAACATTAATTAATTAATTATGAAAGCCTTTTATGTTTATACTATTGGTATGGTATTTCTCACAGGTGCTGCCACTAACTAATTATCTTGCCAGTCAGTTGCATATGGAATATCTATTCTAGGTCATATCAATTTAAGCAGCAGAGCAGCACTGACCAGCTAGTTTATGCCTATACTTTAAAACATAATATGACAAACTTTGGATTTATTTCTTCAAAACCAGCAGAAGCAATAAGGTAAGTGATTCACACATTCAGGCGGGCAGTGGGTGTTAGTTATTGGATCAGGATGCACTGCGAACGAAAGCAGTGTGTGGCCTGACCACTCCGCTAAACGTTGTGACAGACGTGTGGAGAGAGAGAGAGAGAGAGAGAGAGAGAGAGAGAGAGAGAGAGAGAGAGAGAGAGAGAGAGAGAGAGAAGCCGTTCCCACTTCAGATAATTGACAAATTGTTAACATTTTATAAGCCTATTAAAAGGAGAGAGGGGGGGGGGGGGGGGGGGGGGGGCTGCAAGCGTGAGGCCTCGCGCTGTGCGACAGCCCAATAAGCCATATCTCCAAAACTGGTGGGTCAAACTGAACAACCAATATGTCAATTTGAAGCTATGATTCCCTGCTTTCATATGACATGAAAAAAAAACGAAAATCCAATGGCAGCCCCTCAGTCAAATTTAGTCACATATGAATGCAACATGCAATTCATCTGGGTCGGGAAGTGATTGGTCATCACTCAACACCGCTGAGTGCCCTTGAGCAAGGCACTGAACCCCCAACTGCTCCAGTGGAGCCGCTTAGTGGCCAATAGTATAAGACTGTGGTTGTACTGGTCAGCTCCCAGGTTTGAATGTGTGTGTCTGTCTGTGTGTTTCTATGTGCATTTGCTGAAAATGAGCACTCGTGCTCAGCTATACTACCCTGGGTAAATAAAGGAAAAATGTGATTTAATTATGAAACAATTCAATTAAGTGAGAAAAAAATTAAGTGAGTATGAGGAAAAGCTCCCAAAATGCCTTTGATGAAACCAAAAACAAAAACAATGAAGAACTGATCTTAAAATGTTAAAATGTTATTCAAGGTGTCCGCTGCCTTATTTGGTAGGCCTACATCTGCACCAGGAGAAGGGCAACACAATTAGGGACTATTGAATATTGCATATGAATATATTGTTAATTTTCATGATATCTGCCACTGCTGTAAACATTTTTCATCACACAGTTTTCATCCTCACCCAGCTGAGTTCTGACTGCCACAGAGGAGCGCAAACTCAGCTCTTTACAGTATCTATGTATGTAAACTGTGAAATATAATTCACATGACATATTAACCATGCCATTACAATGACTTACTTTACTGTTGAGTGAAAACAACGTTGCACATTATTCATCTGGGGACCCACATTGGGGTCCCGATCCCCAGGTTGTGAACCCTTGGTCTAATCCATCACCTATACGTTGTGTCCCAACAGGAGGCTTGTTCTTTGCTAAACAAATGAGGTCGAAGCGCTACGTGACGATGATGGATCCATTTCAGCATCGCTACGGCAACGTAATCACCACAGCCCTCCTGCTTCCCAGTCTGCTCAGTGACCTTCTGTGGGTGGCCTGCATCCTGGGTGCCTTGGGTCAGTCATACTTTATACTGTGGGTGACCTGCATCCTGGGTGCCTTGGGTCAGTTATACTTTATACTGTGGGTGACCTGCATCCTGGGTGCCTTGGGTCAGTCATACTTTATACTGTGGCCTGCATCCTGGGTGCCTTGGGTCAGTTATACTTTATACTGTGGGTGGCCTGCATCCTGGGTGCCTTGGGTCAGTTATACTTTATACTGTGGGTGTCCTGCATCCTGGGTGCCTTGGGTCAGTCATACTTTATACTGTGGCCTGCATCCTGGGTGCCTTGGGTCAGTTATACTTTATACTGTGGCCTGCATCCTGGGTGCCTTGGGTCAGTTATACTTTATACTGTGGGTGGCCTGCATCCTGGGTGCCTTGGGTCAGTTATACTTTATACTGTGGGTGACCTGCATCCTGGGTGCCTTGGGTCAGTTATACTTTATACTGTGGGTGACCTGCATCCTGGGTGCCTTGGGTCAGTTATACTGTATACTGTGGCCTGCATCCTGGGTGCCTTGGGTCAGTCATACTTTATACTGTGGGTGACCTGAATCCTGGGTGCCTTGGGTCAGTCATACTTTATACTGTGGCCTGCATCCTGGGTGCCTTGGGTCAGTCATACTTTATACTGTGGGTGTCCTGCATCCTGGGTGCCTTGGGTCAGTTATACTTTATACTGTGACCTGCATCCTGGGTGCCTTGGGTCAGTTATACTTTATACTGTGACCTGCATCCTGGGTGCCTTGGGTCAGTTATACTTTATACTGTGGGTGACCTGCATCCTGGGTGCCTTGGGTCAGTTATACTTTATACTGTGGGTGGCCTGCATCCTGGGTGCCTTGGGTCAGTTATACTTTATACTGTGGCCTGCATCCTGGGTGCCTTGGGTCAGTTATACTTTATACTGTGACCTGCATCCTGGGTGCCTTGGGTCAGTTATACTTTATACTGTGACCTGCATCCTGGGTGCCTTGGGTCAGTTATACTTTATACTGTGGGTGACCTGCATCCTGGGTGCCTTGGGTCAGTTATACTTTATACTGTGGCCTGCATCCTGGGTGCCTTGGGTCAGTTATACTTTATACTGTGACCTGCATCCTGGGTGCCTTGGGTCAGTCATACTTTATACTGTGGCCTGCATCCTGGGTGCCTTGGGTCAGTCATACTTTATACTGTGGCCTGCATCCTGGGTGCCTTGGGTCAGTCATACTTTATACTGTGGGTGACCTGCATCCTGGGTGCCTTGGGTCAGTTATACTTTATACTGTGGGTGACCTGCATCCTGGGTGCCTTGGGTCAGTCATACTTTATACTGTGGGTGACCTGCATCCTGGGTGCCTTGGGTCAGTTATACTTTATACTGTGGCCTGCATCCTGGGTGCCTTGGGTCAGTCATACTTTATACTGTGGGTGACCTGCATCCTGGGTGCCTTGGGTCAGTCATACTTTATACTGTGGCCTGCATCCTGGGTGCCTTGGGTCAGTCATACTTTATAGCTCTGCTTATCATGAAAACCTGCAAAACATGTCAGTCAGTCAGTCCGTCCGTCCGTCACGCCTCGTCGTGACACACTCCATGTATGGCCGTCTCCAGATCACAACACTGACCTCATAGCCATACAAGACTGGATTATCACCTAGATCTACATGGAGCCGGCCAGCAACTCTACATCTGACCTCAACCCCTTAGATCTCCTTATATGGAGCTGACCTGTTGATTCCATATGTTGATCCTTCCCCATCCGTCCTTCCTCTTCGATGTCTCCCTTTTGACTGATACCCGTCCATTCAAACTTTAGACGGGCTGCCCTGAAGTTATTAGCGCAGCCACGGCCGGCAGCCGGCGAAAACTAGAGGTCCAAAAATGAAGGCCTGGCCCTACTTGGGCCCCAACTGGGCTGGGCGAGGCCCCGTCTGGCCTTACTAATTAGCACACATTTTACACCCTATACCCGGCCCGAAAATGTCGCTTCTTGCCCTCAGGGTGTCTTACTGGTCTTGTCTACTCCCACTTTCACTACTTTTTTTACTTTGTCATGTCAGTGCATCAATGCTATTTAAACTCTGATTGTTAGTTCTGTTTATCATTGCATCAGGCAGTGCTTACTGCTTAGTACCTAGGCCTCGGAACAGGTTGGAGGAGCAGAAACACAAAAAAAAATAAAGAATTAACCAAATTTGTAATTGTTCCAAACTGAAATTTGGCATCTCCATCACTGGTTATTATTTCCATTCCTACAATATCTAACACCTATACTGTACAAAAGTGTCCTCCATGGAAGGCATGTGAGGTTGTGGGATCCATCTTGCGCCACCCCTTACCCCTTATCTCTAAACTTATTTGCCATTTTTTTACTATTTTAAAACATTTAAAAATAGTTAAACTAGCCGATCTACATCGACACGTTGTTAGCTTGTTGATCGGCCATTTGTACTATTTTAACCGATTTAGACCTGACGTTGAAATTAAAAATCACACCTGTGTGAACTGAGTGGTGTAAGGTCTTATATAGCCTGATCAGCTCTGATCTGACGTAATGAAATCACACCCGGATGTGATTTCACAACTGGCTTTTTTTGTGCAGAAAAAATGAGCATGGTTGCTACGGTCATCCAGTTCACCCGGGTGTGATTTAATTACGTCAGAAATTATTTTGAACATAGCAACCATGCTCATTTTTTCTGCACACAAAAGCCAGTTGTAGGAGTGGTTTACACCACTCAAAACAAAGTATTCTGAAAGAATATACAGTATATTCAAAGATTTGTGCCGCATCTTCACGATTTTTCAAAAATAGCAGACCTACAAGCTCGTAGCGCGCCACTCGGTGGCGCGCTACGAGCTTGTAGATCTGCTATTTTTCAATAGCTAAAGTATAACATAATGCTTAGTTAAAACACCAAAAGGGGTTCCCGTCCAGAATGGCTTAAAATGTTTTAAAATAGTAAAAAATGGCAAATACGTTTAGGGATAAGGGGTGGCGCAAGATCTAGGGCTATATCTGCAATCTCCGCTGCAAGGTTCACCTAGTATGACATGTAGGGACACTAGGGTTCACATTGTGTGTATATTGTGTGTTTCTGCAGGCGGGACAGTCAGTGTGATCCTTGACCTTCACTCGTCCTACGCCATCGTCCTGTCTGCAGGGGTTGCCATCACCTACACACTGCTGGGAGGCCTGTACTCAGTAGCCTACACTGATGTCATCCAGCTGGTGATCATCTTCATCAGTCTGGTGAGAGCAGACGTGGATGGGTCCAGGGCCCCATGCAGGGTAGCCTGGGTTCCAACAGACGTGGATGGGTCCAGGGGGCCCATGCAGGGTAGCCTGGGTTCCAACAGACGTGGATGGGTCCAGGGGGCCCATGCAGGGTAGCCTGGGTTCCAGCAGACGTGGATGGGGTCAGGGCCCCATCCAGGGTAGCCTGGGTTCCAGGGTCCAGGGGCCCATGCAGGGTAGCCTGGGTTCCAGCAGACGTGGATGGGTCCAGGGGCCCATGCAGGGTAGCCTGGGTTCCAGCAGACGTGGATGGGTCCAGGGGCCCATGCAGGGTAGCCTGGGTTCCAGCAGACGTGGATGGGTCCAGGGGCCCATGGAGGGTAGCCTGGGTTCCAGGGTCCAGGGCCCCATGCAGGGTAGCCTGGGTTCCAGCAGACGTGGATGGGTCCAGGGCCCCATGCAGGGTAGCCTGGGTTCCAGCAGACGTGGATGGGTCCAGGGGCCCATGGAGGGTAGCCTGGGTTCCAGCAGACGTGGATGGGTCCAGGGGCCCATGGAGGGTAGCCTGGGTTCCAGCAGACGTGGATGGGTCCAGGGGCCCATGGAGGGTAGCCTGGGTTCCAGCAGACGTGGATGGGTCCAGGGGCCCATGGAGGGTAGCCTGGGTTCCAGGGTCCAGGGGCCCCATGCAGGGTAGCCTGGGTTCCAGCAGACGTGGATGGGTCCAGGGGCCCATCCAGGGTAGCCTGGGTTCCAACAGACGTGGATGGGTCCAGGGGGGCCCATGCAGGGTAGCCTGGGTTCCAGCAGACGTGGATGGGTCCAGGGGCCCCATCCAGGGTAGCCTGGGTTCCAGCAGACGTGGATGGGGTCCAGGGCCCCATGCAGGGTAGCCTGGGTTCCAGGAGACGTGGATGGGTCCAGGGGCCCCATGCAGGGTAGCCTGGGTTCCAGCAGACGTGGATGGGTCCAGGGGCCCATGCAGGGTAGCCTGGGTTCCAGCAGACGTGGATGGGTCCAGGGGCCCATGCAGGGTAGCCTGGGGTCCAGGGCCCCATGCAGGGTAGCCTGGGGTCCAGGGCCCCATGCAGGGTAGCCTGGGTTCCAGCAGACGTGGATGGGCCCAGGGGCCCATGCAGGGTAGCCTGGGTTCCAGCAGACGTGAATGGGGTCCAGGGGCCCATGCAGGGTAGCCTGGGTTCCAGACTAGATTTGCTGCGTTCCGCGGATCTGAAATGTCACTTCGCAAATCAGGCTGGAACCCCAGGCTAGGCCCAGGGGTTGCATAGCTGAATAGCTATGTACAGTGGTTTTCAACCAGTGGTCCATGGACCACCGGTGGTCCTTGAGAGTGTTCCAGGTGGTCCCCAGCTAAATGATCAGAATCAGAATCACTTTATTTGTCATTTTCCTACTGTATGTACTTGCATACAAAAGAACATGATAATACCGTTTCCCCTCAGTTATTGGCAGTACAACATAAAACATAGAGCCTATTTAAAAAACATATAAGCTAAAAACTAAAACACAACATGGACAAACATTTAAAAAGAGCCCCAGTATGTATGATGACGTGCAATTCATATGGAAAAGTTAAGAGTTACCAACACCACGCACAACCTATAGATAAATAAAGTGGCATGGTGCTATCCTTTTTTTTTTAAAGTGCTGTTGTGCATAGCATTAGCTGGTAACCAAATGGACCCTTATCAGACTTTTATCTCTCGAGTGTAAAATGTAACCAAGGTTTAATTTTATACTCTCGTCTCGAGAGTTACATTGTTTTTTAAACATCTGCAGTTCTTAATTTACAAGGAGTAGCCTATACACAATTAGAGAATGTTCTTAATTTACAAGAAGTAGCCTATACACAATTAGAGAATGTTCTTAATTTACAAGGAGTAGCCTATACACAATTAGAGAAATAATTGTTATACGTTGATCAACGTTTCTATAGAGCGTCGCAGTCCCGCCTCCTACCCTGGATCAAACAAATAATTACAAAGAAGAAAAACAACAAAAAAAGTGTTGTAACCTGCCGTTTTTTTCTTCTTTCTAATTATTTGTTTGGTCCAAAATATTGTTTGTGTTGTCATGAGTTGTCACGACTCGAGTTGGCTTTGTCCGCGGCGTAACCGTCTTTAAATAAATACTTTAAGAAATGTCTATGAGAATAATGCATTGGGTTTCATTTCCTGGTCCAGGGTAGGAGGCGGGACTGCGACGCTCTATAGAGCGTGGAATTTCTGATTAAATGTGCTGTCGTCTCGGGTCTGAGAGGCTAAATCTCGTCAAATGGTGGTCCGTGGCTCAAATGCCGAATACATTATGGATGGTATGAAAAGGGTTGAAACCCCCTGGCTATGTAGATCAGGGGTTCTCAACGTTTTTGGCCGGGGACCCCCGGAAATGCTTTGGCAATGTCTCGGGACCCCCGCCCCGCCCCCTCCCGACCCCCAATATAAATTGACTGCTACAATAACCTTAAACCATTTTGGGCGGGAACCCCTTTTGGTGTTTTAAGCATTGTTATAATTTAGCTATTTAAAATAGCAGATCTACAAGCTCATAGCGCGCCACCGAGTGGCGCGCTACGAGCTTGTAGGTCTGCTATTTTTGAAAAATCGTGATTTTTTTTTTAAAAAACAAAATCTTTTTTTTTCTTCTTTTTTTTTAAAATTATTTGGGGACCCCCTAAAATAATTTGGCGACCCCCCGAGGGGTCGCGACCCACGGGTTGAGAACCCCTGATGTAGATTGCCTGGTTGGGAAGCAGAGGATCTCGGGTTTGATTGCCGGCCATGGAAATATGTATGTTGAGGAGGTGCTCTGAGTAATGACCTTGGATCTACAGTAATATGTATGTTGAGGAGGTGCTCTGAGTAATGCACTTGGATCTACAGTAATATGTATGTTGAGGAGGTGCTCTGAGTAATGACCTTGGATCTACAGTAATATGTATGTTGAGGAGGTGCTCTGAATAATGCACTTGGATCTACAGTAATATGTATGTTGAGGAGGTGCTCTGAGTAATGCACTTGGATCTACAGTAATATGTATGTTGAGGAGGTGCCCTGAGTAATGACCTTGGATCTACAGTACTATGTATGTTGAGGAGGTGCTCTGAGTAATGCACTTGGATCTACAGTAATATGTATGTTGAGGAGGTGCTCTGAGTAATGCACTTGGATCTACAGTAATATGTATGTTGAGGAGGTGCTCTGAGTAATGCACTTGGATCTACAGTAATATGTATGTTGAGGAGGTGCCCTGAGTAATGCACTTGGATCTACAGTAATATGTATGTTGAGGAGGTGCCCTGAGTAATGACCTTGGATCTACAGTAATATGTATGTTGAGGAGGTGCCCTGAGTAATGACCTTGGATCTACAGTAATATGTATGTTGAGGAGGTGCTCTGAGTAATGCACTTGGATCTACAGTAATATGTATGTTGAGGAGGTGCTCTGAGTAATGACCTTGGATCTACAGTAATATGTATGTTGAGGAGGTGCCCTGAGTAATGACCTTGGATCTACAGTAATATGTATGTTGAGGAGGTGCCCTGAGTAATGCACTTGGATCTACAGTAATATGTATGTTGAGGAGGTGCTCTGAGTAATGCACTTGGATCTACAGTAATATGTATGTTGAGGAGGTGCCCTGAGTAATGACCTTGGATCTACAGTAATATGTATGTTGAGGAGGTGCTCTGAGTAATGCACTTGGATCTACAGTAATATGTATGTTGAGGAGGTGCTCTGAGTAATGACCTTGGATCTACAGTAATATGTATGTTGAGGAGGTGCCCTGAGTAATGACCTTGGATCTACAGTAATATGTATGTTGAGGAGGTGCCCTGAATAATGACCTTGGATCTACAGTAATATGTATGTTGAGGAGGTGCCCTGAATAATGCACTTGGATCTACAGTAATATGTATGTTGAGGAGGTGCCCTGAATAATGACCTTGGATCTACAGTAATATGTATGTTGAGGAGGTGCTCTGAGTAATGACCTTGGATCTACAGTAATATGTATGTTGAGGAGGTGCCCTGAATAATGCACTTGGATCTACAGTAATATGTATGTTGAGGAGGTGCCCTGAATAATGACCTTGGATCTACAGTAATATGTATGTTGAGGAGGTGCCCTGAATAATGCACTTGGATCTACAGTAATATGTATGTTGAGGAGGTGCCCTGAGTAATGACCTTGGATCTACAGTAATATGTATGTTGAGGAGGTGCTCTGAGTAATGCACTTGGATCTACAGTAATATGTATGTTGAGGAGGTGCTCTGAGTAATGACCTTGGATCTACAGTAATATGTATGTTGAGGAGGTGCTCTGAGTAATGACCTTGGATCTACAGTACTATGTATGTTGAGGAGGTGCTCTGAGTAATGACCTTGGATCTACAGTACTATGTATGTTGAGGAGGTGCCCTGAGTAATGCACTTGGATCTACAGTAATATGTATGTTGAGGAGGTGCTCTGAGTAATGCACTTGGATCTACAGTAATATGTATGTTGAGGAGGTGCTCTGAGTAATGCACTTGGATCTACAGTAATATGTATGTTGAGGAGGTGCTCTGAGTAATGCACTTGGATCTACAGTACTATGTATGTTGAGGAGGTGCCCCGAGTAATGCACTTGGATCTACAGTAATATGTATGTTGAGGAGGTGCCCTGAGTAATGCACTTGGATCTACAGTAATATGTATGTTGAGGAGGTGCTCTGAGTAATGCACTTGGATCTACAGTAATATGTATGTTGAGGAGGTGCCCCGAATAATGCACTTGGATCTACAGTACTATGTATGTTGAGGAGGTGCTCCGAGTAATGCACTTGGATCTACAGTAATATGTATGTTGAGGAGGTGCTCCGAGTAATGACCTTGGATCTACAGTAATATGTATGTTGAGGAGGTGCCCTGAGTAATGCACTTGGATCTACAGTAATATGTATGTTGAGGAGGTGCTCTGAGTAATGCACTTGGATCTACAGTAATATGTATGTTGAGGAGGTGCTCTGAGTAATGCACTTGGATCTACAGTAATATGTATGTTGAGGAGGTGCTCTGAGTAATGCACTTGGATCTACAGTAATATGTATGTTGAGGAGGTGCTCTGAGTAATGCACTTGGATCTACAGTAATATGTATGTTGAGGAGGTGCCCTGAATAATGACCTTGGATCTACAGTAATATGTATGTTGAGGAGGTGCTCTGAGTAATGCACTTGGATCTACAGTAATATGTATGTTGAGGAGGTGCTCTGAATAATGACCTTGGATCTACAGTAATATGTATGTTGAGGAGGTGCTCTGAGTAATGACCTTGGATCTACAGTAATATGTATGTTGAGGAGGTGCTCTGAGTAATGCACTTGGATCTACAGTAATATGTATGTTGAGGAGGTGCTCTGAGTAATGACCTTGGATCTACAGTAATATGTATGTTGAGGAGGTGCCCTGAGTAATGCACTTGGATCTACAGTAATATGTATGTTGAGGAGGTGCTCTGAATAATGACCTTGGATCTACAGTAATATGTATGTTGAGGAGGTGCCCTGAGTAATGACCTTGGATCTACAGTAATATGTATGTTGAGGAGGTGCCCTGAGTAATGCACTTGGATCTACAGTACTATATGTATGTTGAGGAGGTGCTCTGAGTAATGCACTTGGATCTACAGTAATATGTATGTTGAGGAGGTGCTCTGAGTAATGCTCTTGGATCTACAGTAATATGTATGTTGAGGAGGTGCTCTGAGTAATGCACTTGGATCTACAGTAATATGTATGTTGAGGAGGTGCCCTGAGTAATGCACTTGGATCTACAGTACTATGTATGTTGAGGAGGTGCTCTGAGTAATGACCTTGGATCTACAGTACTATGTATGTTGAGGAGGTGCTCTGAGTAATGCACTTGGATCTACAGTACTATGTATGTTGAGGAGGTGCCCTGAATAATGCACTTGGATCTACAGTAATATGTATGTTGAGGAGGTGCTCTGAGTAATGCACTTGGATCTACAGTAATATGTATGTTGAGGAGGTGCCCTGAGTAATGCACTTGGATCTACAGTAATATGTATGTTGAGGAGGTGCCCTGAGTAATGCACTTGGATCTACAGTAATATGTATGTTGAGGAGGTGCCCTGAGTAATGCACTTGGATCTACAGTAATATGTATGTTGAGGAGGTGCTCTGAATAATGCACTTGGATCTACAGTAATATGTATGTTGAGGAGGTGCTCTGAGTAATGCACTTGGATCTACAGTAATATGTATGTTGAGGAGGTGCTCTGAATAATGCACTTGGATCTACAGTACTATGTATGTTGAGGAGGTGCTCTGAGTAATGCACTTGGATCTACAGTACTATGTATGTTGAGGAGGTGCCCTGAATAATGCACTTGGATCTACAGTAATATGTATGTTGAGGAGGTGCTCTGAGTAATGCACTTGGATCTACAGTAATATGTATGTTGAGGAGGTGCCCTGAGTAATGCACTTGGATCTACAGTAATATGTATGTTGAGGAGGTGCCCTGAGTAATGCACTTGGATCTACAGTACTATGTATGTTGAGGAGGTGCCCTGAGTAATGACCTTGGATCTACAGTAATATGTATGTTGAGGAGGTGCCCTGAATAATGCACTTGGATCTACAGTAATATGTATGTTGAGGAGGTGCCCTGAGTAATGCACTTGGATCTACAGTAATATGTATGTTGAGGAGGTGCCCTGAGTAATGCACTTGGATCTACAGTACTATGTATGTTGAGGAGGTGCCCTGAGTAATGACCTTGGATCTACAGTAATATGTATGTTGAGGAGGTGCCCTGAATAATGCACTTGGATCTACAGTAATATGTATGTTGAGGAGGTGCCCTGAGTAATGCACTTGGATCTACAGTAATATGTATGTTGAGGAGGTGCCCTGAATAATGCACTTGGATCTACAGTAATATGTATGTTGAGGAGGTGCCCTGAATAATGCACTTGGATCTACAGTAATATGTATGTTGAGGAGGTGCTCTGAATAATGCACTTGGATCTACAGTAATATGTATGTTGAGGAGGTGCTCTGAGTAATGCACTTGGATCTACAGTAATATGTATGTTGAGGAGGTGCCCTGAGTAATGCACTTGGATCTACAGTAATATGTATGTTGAGGAGGTGCCCTGAGTAATGACCTTGGATCTACACTACTTTTTCCCCAATTTGTATGTTTTATCATGGAAATATTTTGGAAAATGTAGATGTTTTTTTGGCAATTTAGTTTTAGTACATTTTGATACATTTTGGAAAGTGGTTAATGCAACCCCCATCCAATGCGGGAAGCGAACAAAACTGTTGTGGCAGTCTGACACACACACACACACACACACACACACACACACACACACACACACACACACACACACACACACACACACACACACACACACACACACACACACACACACACACACACACACCTCTGTATCGTTCCAATTTCAGTTTCCCTCTGGTGGCGGGCAGGTGGTGTTACAGCGTGACACACAGACAGTTTTGGCCAGCTTCTATATTTAGTGCTCACTTCGTTTGCAATTAGCACTTCTTCACGAGCGGTGAATATAATTATGTTTTTGTTGACCTATTTCCTTGTTCTGTTGTATCTCTCTCTCCTTCCCCAGTGGCTGTGTGTTCCCTTTGTACTTCTCCACCCATCATCATCATCATCATCATCATCTAATGTGACTCTCACAGCTGCTCTCTCACCGGCCTGGCTGGGGGAGCTCAAGACGGAGGATGTTGGAAAATGGATTGATGAATTCCTCTTATTGGTTAGTTGTTGTTTCCCCCAAAATTCCTATTAATTGTACAGTATGCGCCATGTGTTTAGTGGTTACATATCTGCATTGTCAGGCCTGTCCTACCAGGGACACCACACAGGTTTTCCATCAGTCTAAAAGTAATATTTGCAAGCAGCTATACAAGCTTTCCGCTCAAAAAGCTGTGATGTGTGGGCGGAGGGCATGCATGCATATACGTGCACACGTCAGTGTTGGCTGGTGTGTGCGTGTGCATGTCTTTAAGTGGTGCATGTGTTGCACTGTCTCCCGTTTGTGTTTCATTAGTGTAAGGGGTTGCATCATTGTGTTGCAATCAGCTGCAGCTGTCTGTGCTGCACTCATACTGTACATACTGTACGACAGACAGACAGACAGACAGACAGACAGACAGACAGACAGACAGACAGACAGACAGACAAGTGTAAAGCAGCTGGCACCGCTAAACATTTGGCAACAATGGCAGTTATACAGTTGCCATCCTAATATTTTGATGCCCTCACAATATTGGCTACAGCAATACAAGAGTGTGTGTGTGTGTGTGTGTGTGTGTGTGTGTGTGTGTGTGTGTGTGTGTGTGTGTGTGTGTGTGTGTGTGTGTGTGTGTGTGTGTGTGTGTGTGTGTGTGCGTGCGTGCGTGCGTGCGTGCGTGCGTGCGTGCGTGCGTGCACACTGCAGTCCCTCGGAGGCCTGTCCTACCAGGCGTTCTACCAGAGGGTCCTTTCTGCTGCATCACCTGCTCAGGCCCAAATCACGTGCTTTGCATCAATGATCCTCTCCGTCATCATGGGCATTCCCTCAGTCATTATAGGAGCGGTGGCTGTTTCTGCAGGTATTTCACAAACATCATCATCATTTTTCGACCGCGGTCGAGATCATGGATTTCACAATGCCATGCCAGACTTCCCGGTTCTTCATTTCCATCCCCAGTTCCTGCTTACTGATGCATGTGTCCCTAGCGATGACATCAGGGAACGACAGTTTTCTACCTCTGGTCTGCTTTGAGGCAGGACTCCAGAGAAGAAGGGAAGATATAACCTCATTGTCAGCTCTGTAGCAGTGGCCGGCAAACTGTGTTCTTCTGGATCGGACTAGTGAAGAAACATGGGGAAGGTTGCCCTATATTAGATCAGTCGATGGGTGGCTCTTCCAAGACAGATTTTGCGCTCTCATTAGAAGGCGGGTGTAAGAGTCATCCAACCGTTTCTCTAGTTTCTTTGAAAGTGTCCATGTCTCGGAGCCATAGAGTAGAATCGGCTCAACGGTCGTCCTAAATATTTTTACTTTTAACATCTTACTAAGCTCGGATGACCAGATCTTATGCAGGCTGACCAGGCCATACCCTTCCTAGTTTGAAAGTCCTTTTGGGAAGAAGATATATATGAACCCAAAAACTTGTAGTCATCAACCTGTTTCAGAGGAGTGTTGTTAAGTGTTTGTATAATGTGGTTATTGTTAGATTTGAATATATTTACGTATTCAGTTTTTGTCTCGTTGAGATAAAGACCAACACAGTTGGAGGCCTGCTCAAGAGACTGAAGGAGAGCCTGAGCGTATTCCAATGATTGACTGATAAGCGCGATGACTTCATAAACACACACACGCACGCACGGACGCATGCACGCGTCTCATTGTGTCACAATCACAGTGACATAGTTTTAAAATGTGATAATTTCATAAATCCTTAAGAAATGAATTATTAATAATATATATACTACGTCCTGAATGTCCTCATCATTATTCATTATTCATTAATTCATTCATTATTACAGAACACATGGGATTTGCACTAAATTCAATCACTTGTGATGTGGCTACTAGTCACCATAAAGTGTCACCAAACTACCAAAGAGAATATCTCACACGTTTGTCTTGCTGATCAAGGATGAAACATTTGTCATTGGGCTGCCCTCTGCTGGTCCACTGACAAAACAACATGTTCAAGTTCATCTTCTCATCACTTTCCCCCCTCTCAGACTGGAACCAGACCGAGTATGGTCTTCCACCTCCGTTTGAGCGCGGGGAGGCAGGGAATGTGCTTCCACTGGTCCTGCAGAACCTCGCCCCGTCCTGGGTGTCGGTGTTGGGCATCGGGGCAGTGGCTGCAGCCGTCATGTCCTCCGTGGACTCTGCCCTGCTTTCTTCTGCGTCCATGTTCACTCAGAATATCTACAAGAGCTACCTCAGGAAACAGGTTGGTTAAACTTTGCTGTATGTGTGTACTATAACTATATGTGTCTCGATCTGCATGTGTGCGTACAGCAGACAGCAGTGAGTAAGAGAAAGTCATTTTTATGTTTGTTTTCTTTACTTTTGCATCCTGTCAATATATGCTAAAGCGTTGTGTCTAAGCACTGAGGACCTGTAGGGCTTTAAGCTAAGAAAAGTAGGTTTTGGTGTGATAGCAGTCTGGGTGCTCTAATAGAGCTGCAATCCATTTTATTTTTTGTGAGTAAAACATTATTTTGACAATTCCATAATAGTAGAGGCCGGGCGTTAATACAGTATAACTAGCACAATTGCATTCGCTGGATCTGCTCTTCTATTGAGACATTGTGATTGGTACTCGAGACCCTTCAGTGAAAACATCCCGTATGAAGTGTAAAAAAAAACCTCTCAATCTTATAAATTATGAAGCTATAAGAGCAGATTTGCCACCTCATCCCTTCACCCTTTCTGAATAAATAAGGGTCCTTTTTGGTAATCGTGTGTACCGATTTCTGTGAGATCTGTAGGTTTAGGATCAAAAAGTGTGTTTTGAAGAAAATTCAAAATGGCGGAAAATCTATCATGACATTGGGAGATGCGTCATGACCCAAGGAATCCAGGGGGGAAATAATTTAGATTTTACAACGCCAAAACATAAAGTGGGCTGTTATAACGCCACCATGAGGCCGACCGATATAATTATAAGTTAATTCATTTTAGTAATTATTATGAACCTCCCCTCCAAGTTTTGTAACTTTAGCCCTGACGGTCTCCAAGATAAAAAATACTTGTGATTATGTGATTATGTGATTATGTGAAAATAGCAGATCTACACGCTCATTCACAACACAGCAAATACTTAGATTTAACGATGCATCTATGTCGTCATTCTGTAATAAGTATTTTCCTCTCTCTCAAGGCATCAGATAGGGAGTGTGCATGGGTGATCCGGCTAAGTGTGCTGTTAGTGGGCTTGGCTGGCACCGGCCTGGCCTTCACCGGGGAAGGCGTCATGGCGTTCTGGCTGCTGAGTTCAGACCTGCTGTACTGCATGATCTTCCCGCAGATCATCTGTGTCGTGCATTGTCCCTTCGCTAACGGATACGGTGCGAGCGCTGGCCTCTTCCTGGGGATCTTTCTGAGACTTCTGAGCGGGGAGCCTCTACTCCACATCCCCCCTGTCCTGATGTTTCCCGGTTGGAGGGAGGATGAGTTAACGGGGGACATCCACCAGTATTTTCCCTTCAGGTCTTTCATAACGTTGCTCACCGTGCTCACCATTCCCTCTGCCTCCTTGCTGGCACGTCTGGTGTTCACCCGCCACATGCTGCCTCCTTCCTGGGACGTCCTTGGTGTCTTGAGGGAGACTGGGAATGCTGTAAAGGGTGTGAATGGAGCAGAGAGAGCAGAAGTCATCTTACCTGCTGCTACTGAGACTACTGAGAATCTGCTGGTTACCTCCACCTCCAGCTGCTAGCAGATCGGTAGCCCTACCGATGATACTGTTTTTGATTGATTGATTGATTTATTAACAGTTTGCAGAATTACAGTACATTTCAAGTACAACTCAATACAACAACTGTTAACTGTGAGGGGACGACACCATAAAGCATTTAAGACATACGAATATACACAACTATAGTCAAAACAGGAACTCATCGTAGAGGTAAAAAGGGAAAAGAAACATACACAGTGAGGGGAAAAAGGGGTGGGTGGGGGATTCAGATTTTACGGGGGCCAGTTTCGAATTGCAGCCGTCCGTAGGTGCCCTTTGAGGGCGGTTTTGAAGGAGTCAAGGGATTTGCATGTCTTAATGTAGGTTTATTCCAACCCCGATAGTGGAGACTACTAGACCACAGATTACCCATGTTCTGTTAGAAAGAAAGCCAGAGAGAGCTCTACTGGATCCATACCCTAAAGAGAGCTCTACTGGATCCATACCCTAAAGAGAGCTCTACTGGATCCATACCCTAAAGAGAGCTCTACTGGATCCATACCCTAAAGAGAGCTCTACTGGATCCATACCCTAAAGAGAGCTCTACTGGATCCATACCCTAAAGAGACCTCTAATGGATCCATACCCTAAAGAGACCTCTACTGGATCCATACCCTAAAGAGAGCTCTACTGGATCCATACCCTAAAGAGAGCTCTACTGGATCCATACCCTAAAGAGAGCTCTACTGGATCCATACCCTAAAGAGAGCTCTACTGGATCCATACCCTAAAGAGAGCTCTACTGGATCCATACCCTAAAGAGTTTAGAACCTCTGGGTTTAAATGAGGATTTTGACATGGGGTGTTGTACTATAAACCATTAACAATATTCCATTTGCTCCTTGCTTTATGATGGCCATGTATCTGATCTGATCTGTGTCTGCATTGTATTGCATTGTGTCTTTAGTTTTTTCTGTTAACCCATTTACCGCTACCATTATTTAATCCCTCCGTCGCGGTCTGCCAGGGTCGCCCGTAACACTTACGAAAAAGTGGACCACGAGTATCACAGCGCCTGCTACAGGCCGTTGAAAACGCTTGTCTGGGACAAAGCGACCCATCCAATGTCGCTTCTGGAGATACATCCGTCTGAAAACAGAGCAGGCGATGCAAGTGGATGCGCGCGCATCTTCAAAATGGCCGCGGCCAGTGGCTCAGAAGCATAACAGAGCTAACGAACGGTAGCTGTCGATACGATCGTATTAAAACATTCATTAAAGAATACATCGCTGTTAAAACGGCTTTTCCGGGTGTGGCACGGTACGCTATTCTACGTGTCTATGTTCCTGGCAGGCCTCGTTGTAATTACTTTTTCTTGGTGTTCCTTTTTCAGTGGACACTAAATGGTAGAATGTTCTCTCACTGAAATGTTTGACACATTTGTTGACACATTTACTAATCAAGTGATGAAACTATGTATGTGACCCACCGTGACAAACACTTAGTCATTGTTTTTCTTCATGTCATATGAAAGCAGGGAATCATAGCTTCAAATTGGTATACTGGCTGTTCAGTTTGACAAACCAGTTTTGGAGATATATGGCTTATAATATAGAGTATTATTACACGGCTGGGTTGAATGCTTCATTGTGATTGGTCAATCGCCAAATTCAACGTTGTGTTATTTCTGGAGAATGACTGCTCGGCTCTATAACACAGGGGTTCTCAACCTGGGGGTCGCGACCCCTCGGGGGGTCGCCAAACTATTTTGGGGGGGTCCCCAAATTTTTTTTATTTTATTTTTTTCCCAACTGAATGGATGGAAAATCGACAATTAAGAGTTTACATGGTACACATAGTACATGCATACACCTTCCTAATGATTATATCTGGTTCCAGTATTTATTTATGGTGTATTGTGTCATGATCTGTCTCTCCACAGACCATGTCAGCCCTGGCCACTCCCACTTTCCTTTCCACACTCCCTCATCAGCCCACCTGTGAACATTTTGCATTTTTGCCATTAACCTCCTCCCTATATAACTGGACTCCTTACTAACACTCATTGTCAGAACATATGTCATTTTGCCCTAGCAGTCCTGTGTGTTCCTGGTTCGTTGTTTTTCGTGCTCCTTGAAAGGTTTGCATTTGGACATTTTGATTTTACTGCCTTGTACCTGAGTTTTGCCTTCTTGGTCTTCCTAAGTTTTTGTACATTTGAATAGTTTGGAATGTTTCCTGAGTTTCCTGCGCTAGCTTACAGCTACCTTTTTGTTTGTGACCCCTACTGCTTTTCAATAAATCTTTGGATTTTGAACCTTTGGTTTTGAGACTCTGCATTTTGGGTTCAGTCATCCTGATATCACAACAGTATGTTCTGACCAAAAGATGAACCCAGCAGAGCTCAGACTTTTCCACCGTAAGGTGGTGGAATTTGAACATGTGGTTGGTCAGCTCAAGGCCTCTCCTCCTAACCGGCGTGCTGGACTTCAGAGGCAGATTTCTACCCAGCAGCTTTGGTTTAAAGCGAGACCATGGGTGAGTCATTTTGTCCCCCATTTGGATGTGGTCCGTGGGGAGCTTAAGAACTTTGAAACCAGCTCTCAACCGCATGCTTCCCAGCCAGCTCCTCACTTTTTTAGGGTTGGAGTGATGAGCATGCACCCCGCTAACCTGGATGTTAACCAGCAGAGCACCCAGTCTATGGATTTATTTCCCCATTTCCGTGACAGTGAAGAGGTTCCCGTTTTTTCTAATCAACAAAATCCTTTTTATGGCACCCGTCTGGCTCGGGGAGGTCCCCGTTGCGCCAACAGGCGTGGGGGTGGCTCCCTGGGTCTCCCAGCCACCAAGCCCACCCAGCCAGCCTGTCCTGACAGTGTGGGGAACCATGGGTCTGCTAGAAGGCATGGTCGCCGTGGCCGCCTACACCACCAGGAACCTCCGCCGCCCAGCCTGCCCAGCTCTCCACCGCCCAGCCTGCCCAGCACTCCCCTGCCCGGCACCCCGCTGCCCGGCATCCAGAGCAACGTGTTGCCCAGCATCCACCAGCCCTTCCAGCCTGCTGTCTCCAGTGGTGACCTGCCTGTGCCCTCTGCACCCTCACCGGTGATATCGACTGCCGACCTGCCAGAGCCCTTGCCAGCCGTCTTCCTAGATGTCCTGCCTGCGCCCTCTGCACCCTCGACAGCCCTATCAGCCAGTGACCTGCCAGAGCCCTTGCCGGTCATCTCCAGGGGCGACCGGCGTCAACCTGACGTTGTGGAAGCTCTGGCCCTGGGCTTTTTGTTGGGCTGCATCCGTCAGCTGCTGTCTGCCGGCTCCAGGTGTCCTGAGTCTGCAGCACCCTCCTCGTCTCCTGGGTGTGCAGAGTCCTCTGGGGTCCCGTCTCCAGAGTCTGCAGCATCCTCCTCCTGTCCTGAGTCTGCAGCACCCTCCTCATCCCCTGGGTGTGCAGCGTTCTCTGGGGTCCCAGCATCCTCGTCTCCTGGGTGTGCAGTGTCCTCTGGGGTCCCGTCTCCAGAGTCTGCAGCATCCTCCGCCTGTCCTGAGTCTGCAGTCCCGCCTGCAGCTCCGCCTGCAGCTCCACCTCCTCCGCCTGCAGTTCCGCCTGCAGCTCCGCCTGCAGCTCCACCTCCTCCCGCGTCTGCAGTTCCGCCTGCAGCCCCTCCTCCCGCGTCTGCAGTTCCGCCTGCAGCCCCTCCCGTGCCTGCAGTTCCGCCTGCAGCCCCTCCTCCCACGCCTGCAGTTCCGCCTGCAGCCCCTCCTCCCGCGTCTGCAGTTCCGCCTGCAGCCCCTCCTCCCGCGTCTGCAGTTCCGCCTGCAGCCCCTCCTCCCGCGTCTGCAGTTCCGCCTGCAGCCCCGCCTCCAGTGCCTGCAGTTCCGCCTGCAGCTCCGCCTCCTCTGCCTGCAGTTCCGCCTGCAGTTCCGCCTTCGGCTCCGCCTGCAGTTCCGCCTGCAGCTCCGCCTCCTCTGCCTGCAGTTCCGCCTGCAGCTCCGCCTCCTCCGCCTGCAGCTCCGCCTCCTCCGCCTGCAGTCCCACCTGCAGTCCCACCTGCAGTTCCGCCTGCAGCTCCGCCTCCTCCGCCTGCAGTTCCGCCTGCAGCTCCGCCTCCTCCGCCTGCAGTTCCGCCTGCAGTTCCGCCTGCAGTCCCACCTGCAGTTCCGCCTGCAGCTCCGCCTGCAGCTCCGCCTGCAGTCCCACCTGCAGTCCCGCCTGCAGTTCCGCCTGCAGTTCATTCTGCAGCATCCCTGGCGTCGCCTGAGCCTGCAGCGTCCACGGCGTCGCCTCAGCCTGCAGCATCCCTGGCGTCGCCTGAGCCTGCAGCGCCCACGGCGTCGCCTCAGCCTGCAGCACCCCCGGCGCTGCTTCCACGGTCCTCCGCCTCGTCTCGTCCTCCGGGCCACCCTCCTGACGGCGCCTCCGCAGCCTCGTCTCGGCCTCCAGGCCGCCCTCCTGACGGCGCCTCCGCAGCCTCGTCTCGGCCTCCAGTCCGCCCTCCTGACGGCACCTCCGCAGCCTCGTCTCGGCCTCCAGGCCGCCCTCCGGACGACGCCTCCACGTCTCGACCTCTGGGCCGCCCTCCGGATGATGTCACTGCCTCATCCCAGCATCCTGGCCGTCCCCCCGATGGAGCTCGTTCTGCCACCTCCCATCCTCCTGGACGTCCCCCTGAAGTCACCAGCCCTGCCTCGGGCCGTCGTCCTGGCCGCCCCCCTGAAGATCCCCGTTGCTCTGGTCCTTTGCCTCAGGTTCCCTCCTCCAGGCCCCCTCCACCCGCCCTGCTCGTCCCTCGTCTATGTTGTGGGACGTCTGGTATCCGTCCCTTGAGAGGGGGGTACTGTCATGATCTGTCTCTCCACAGACCATGTCAGCCCTGGCCACTCCCACTTTCCTTTCCACACTCAGTCCCATTCTCTCACCTGTCTCCAACTCCCTCATCAGCCCACCTGTGAACATTTTGCCATTAACCTCCTCCCTATATAACTGGACTCCTTACTAACACTCATTGTCAGAACATATGTCATTTTGCCCTAGCAGTCCTGTGTGTTCCTGGTTCGTTGTTTTTCGTGCTCCTTGAAAGGTTTGCATTTGGACATTTTGATTTTACTGCCTTGTACCTGAGTTTTGCCTTCTTGGTCTTCCTAAGTTTTTGTACATTTGAATAGTTTGGAATGTTTCCTGAGTTTCCTGCGCTAGCTTACAGCTACCTTTTTGTTTGTGACCCCTACTGCTTTTCAATAAATCTTTGGATTTTGAACCTTTGGTTTTGAGACTCTGCATTTTGGGTTCAGTCATCCTGATATCACAACATATTGTCTATTATTAAGGTTATTGTAGCAGTCAATTTATATTGGGGGTCGGGAGGGGGCGGGGCGGGGGTCCCGGGCCGAGACATTGCCAAAGCATTTCCGTGGTTCCCCGGCCAAAAACGTTGAGAACCCCTGCTATAACAGACCACTGGAAGGCTCGGAGCACCTGGCTGCAGCCGCTGGGCTGCTTGGATTTTATGCTGTACCCTGCCCCTCCAGAGGGAATACAAATACCAACTCATCAGGCTGAAGCTATAGCTATAGCCATCTCACAAACGTTGGGTGGAGGATGTTATGTCACATCTCAAACTCGAAGAACTTAAATATACAATCAGGGGCTCCACTCAGAAATATACCAGAGTTTGGCAACCGTTTCTAACAAAGAATCCACTTCAAAACACTCCTGACTAAACAACCTGGCTCCCCCATACCTCTGTGACCTCCTCAAACGTCATGTCCCCTCCCGCTCCCTCAGGTCTGGTGATGCAAACCTCCTCGATGTCCCCAAAACCAAACTCCGTACGTGGGGTGACAGAGCTTTTTCCTTTGCTGCCCCAACCCTGTGGAATGTCCTCCCTAAGGCACTCAGAGATGCCCCCACCCTCCAAACTTTCAAAACCGCCCTCAAGACCCACCTCTTCAATATTGCCTTCCCTAGCTAACCCTTCTCACTGTCTTTCTTTTTAATGTTTTTTTAGCTTTTAGTGTTTTTCCTTTTTCTAATAAAGTTGTTTTTATTTTGTTGTTACCTCTGTAAAGCCCCCCCCCCCCCCCCATGTAAAGCGTCTTTGGGTACTCAGAAAAGCGCTATATAAGTTTGAGATATTATTATTATTATTATTATTACTTTGCGGTAGTATTTTCTACGTAGTCATTGGCCATCAGCCCCCCCCCCCCCCCCCCTTATTTCAGACTTTTATATTTTATACATGAATGTTGAGTACTGGTGTTGTTGTTTTGTCCTGTCTCATGTGTAATTGTTGTCATGTATCTGTTGTCTGTCCTGTCTCATGTGTAATTGTTGTCATGTATCTGTTGTCTGTCCTGTCTCATGTGTAATTGTTGTCATGTATCTGTTGTCTCATGTCTCTCATGTGCAAACTTCAATAAAAATACTTGAATAATATGCTGTGCCCAACATGACAGTCATGTAAACTAACACACAGGGCTCTATTAAGCAGGTGAAATCATATTACAGTTTTAAGAGGTGGAGGCGTGGCCAATGTCATATTACAACTAGAAAAAGTGCCCTTCTGGGCACAGGTCTCCACCAGGAGGATAGGATTGTGTGTGATGTTTGGCAAAATGTTTAGGAGGTGTGTGTGTGTGTGTGTGTGTGTGTGTGTGTGTGTGTGTGTGTGTGTGTGTGTGTGTGTGTGTGTGTGTGTGTGTGTGTGTGTGACGCGACTTGGCCTGTTGTAGCGCCACCATGAGGCTGATTTGAAAACTGTCAAGTGGCATTTCTTCCTCAGCCTAGTAGTGGGAATAGGCATGCACAGTTTCACCGCAATCGGACGCTGCGTTGCGGAGTTGTGGCAATTTGTACAAAACGGGCTACTCCTGAAAACTTTAGAAGCCAATCGTAGCCAATCAGGATGGATAATTATGAGAAATCAAACAAATCACATGGTCACATGACTATGGAGAGCATGTGTACCGATTTGCGTGAAATTTGGATAACATCTGAAGGAGTAATATTAGAAAATGTGTTTTACATATGTCGGCCTCCTGGTGGCGCTATAAAGAGCAGATGTGAAAAATTCCAGGCAAAGGTTTTTCCTTGGACTCTAGGGAGTGTGCATACATGGTTTTACACAGATCGGTGCAGTTATAGGTAAAAACACAAATCGGCCAGTTATAGCGCCACCATGAGGCTGAGTTGAAAATATTCAAGTGGCATTTCTTCCTCGACCTAGTGGGAATGTGCGTGCAACATTTCACGGAAATCACACCATGTGTTCATGATTTGCAGCATTTTGTTTGAAACGGAGCACTCCTGCGAACTTTGGAAGCCAATCTTAGCCAATCAGGATGGAGTCTGAAAAATCTGAAAGACCCGTTTCGTTGAATGGCTCTAGAGAGACTGTGTACCAATTTGCGTAATGTTTGGACAAAATCTGTAGGTGTACTGTCAAAACATTTGTTTTGCACAAAGCGGCCTCCTGGTGGCGCTATAACAGGCCAATGTGAAAACTTTGGGGCAGAGGTTCAGCTCTGGCATTCAGGGAGTGTGTGTGCAGAGTATGGCTGCGATCAAGCCAACGGTGCCAGAGATTAGCTGTTCACAGACGGACACACGGACGGACACACGGACGGACGGACGGACGGACACACGGACGGACGGACGGAGTGCAAAACATACTCTCTCCCCATGCCTTCGGCCTGGTGGAGACAATTATAGGCACGGTAAGAAGTGCTTTCGACCATAGAGTATATCAAAGGATAGAGACTGATCTGGCGCGAAGCTCCCCCCCCCCCCCCCCCCCCCGCTATTCATGTCAGTGGAAGTTGCTCAGTGGCGTTTTGAAGCACCCGGAAGGACCGTCGGAAGTGCAAACGCGCTCACCGTTAAAGCCCAGCTGCACGACGTTTCCTCATCATACTTCCACGGGTCCGCCTGCAGTCCCTCCTCTTACCGCTAGGGGCCGAGCGCCTCAATGTTGGAAAGCATCACTGGCCCCTTGCTTTCGACCCACGTGGCGTGCGCAAAAACGGCCTTGAATTAGTGTGTTTAGGGCGTTTTCTCCTTCCAGCCTACCATGCCATTCCCTTTAAAAGTCAGCTGATCACCTGCGGTCTGTGCAAAGCTATTATGATGACGGATATCCCAGAACGACGCTGGGTTATTCGTTTCTCTCCAGAGGAAATAAGGGTGCTCGTGCATGAGGTCAAAGCACGTCAACGGGCCATATATGGGCCTCGACCCGATAAAGCAGGCGTGGGCTGAGGTGCGGGCGGCCGTGTGTGCGTCCTCCGGAGTCAGCCGCACGGTGGCACAAGTCAAGAAGAGGTTTGCTGATCTCCGGAGGACGGGCAAACACAAGGTATGTTGAGTTGACTGTATAGATGGTGTCATGGGGAATATTGACATTGACCAGAATGGCTTGGGGATTAATAGAGGTGGCTCTCCATGGCCTATTGCCTTATATTGAAATTGACAATAGAATATTCAATCCAAAGGTCGCTCACTTGAGACCACCCTGGGACGGGTCGCGGCCTCACTGGAGACCACCCTGGGACGGGTCGCGGCCTCACTTGAGACCACCCTGGGACGGGTCGCGGCCTCACTGGAGACCACCCTGGGACGGGTCGCGGCCTCACTTGAGACCACCCTGGGACGGGGCGTGGCCTCACTTGAGACCACCCTGGGACGGGTCGCGGCCTCACTTGAGACCACCCTGGGACGGGTCGCGGCCTCACTGGAGACCACCCTGGGACGGGGCGTGGCCTCACTTGAGACCACCCTGGGACGGGTCGCGGCCTCACTTGAGACCACCCTGGGACGGGTCGCGGCCTCACTGGAGACCACCCTGGGACGGGTCGCGGCCTCACTTGAGACCACCCTGGGACGGGTCACGGCCTCACTGGAGACCACCCTGGGACGGGTCGCGGCCTCACTGGAGACCACCCTGGAACAGGTCGCTGCCTCACATGAGCGGGCCACCGAAGCGCTCGCGTGCAGTGCTAATGCTCTAGAGCGACGGCCCAAGCCCCTCCACCTCCTCCCGCACCTCCAGCTCCACCATCAGCAACACCACCGGCACCTCGCTCTTCCCCCAGCGGCAACACCAGAGCGGCCCGTCGCCGGCTTGATAGTCCTCCTCCTGGTCCTTCCCGTGGCCAGCCGGCCCGTGGAGGCCTGCGCCTGTGATAGTCCTCCTCCTGGTCCTTCCCGTGGCCAGCCGGCCCGTGGAGGCCTGCGCCTGTGATAGTCCTCCTCCTGGTCCTTCCCGTGGCCAGCCGGCCCGTGGAGGCCTGCGCCTGTGATAGTCCTCCTCCTGGTCCTTCCCGTGGCCAGCCGGCCCGTGGAGGCCTGCGCCTGTGTCTGCCGAGGTGGGGAGGAAAACAATGATTGCTTTGACCTCATGCACGAGCACCCTTTTATTTATTTTTTATACTTTATATTTTTATTTTTTGTGAACACCACGGTGTGGTCATACAAATACAACAAAAAACAAAAAAACACTTAGGACAACATAAAGACAAATACAACCAAAAACAATGACATAGCGAGAAAGAAAATAAAAATAAATAGATACGATAAAAGAAGAAAACAAGGACATAGCAGAACCTGACCTAGCATACCATACCTATCAATATACACATACAAAGGAAACAAAAACCCTGTAGGCCTTATGCATGGGCCAAGCGCCGAAACCCTTATTTAAATTAATTGTCTTTATCTAATAATACATTTTTTTTAGGTTTTTGCAGGCCAAATGCCTTGCCTATAAGGGAAAAAACAAAAAAACACACTGAAAAAGGAAAAAAAAAAAGTGCTATCCCTGCATGGTTGTTGACTCTTCCTAGAATGTATTCCTGTTAGATTTTAAACTGTGTTTTTAGTTAAGCTGTGCTTTTAGTTAAGCTTTTGTTTTCTATATTTAAATGGTATTTTTGTTTTTTGTTTTTTTAATAAGTTTACAGCAAAGCTGTCATTTAAATTTATAATAAATACATTTCAAATCAAGCTTACCCGTTTTCTGTGCGAGTGAAACTCAACTTCAAATGTGTTCAAGGAAAGAACAGGTCATCTGGTTTAAGTTCACCTGCAGACAGGAAGACAAAGGGGAGACGCTAAGGCCCCATTTACACTGGCAGCCAAATCCAGCCTGAATCAGATCTGTGCCACATCCAGATTGGAATCTGATTTGTTTAAATGAGTCATGTGACCATTTAAACCAATCAGATTTCAATCTTGATGTGGCACAGATCTGATTCAGGCTGGATTTGTCTGCCAGTGTAAATGGGGCCTAATAGTCTGGCAAAATGGAACAGCTTTGTGAGCATATGTTTGCAGAAAGGGCCTTTCTGTGTGGAGTTTGCATGTTCTCCCCGTGTCCCCTAGGGCAGGGGTTCTCAACCCGTGGGTCGCGACCCCTCGGGGGGTCGCCAAATTATTTTAGGGGGTCCCCAAATTATTTTCAAAAAATATATATATATATATATATTTTTTTTTAAACTTTATTTTCACGATTTTTCAAAAATAGCAGACCTACAAGCTCGTAGCTTGTAGATCTGCTATTTTTCAATAGCTAAATTATAACAATGCTTAAAACACCAAAAGGGGTTCCCGCCCAAAATGGTTTAAGGTTATTGTAGCAGTCAATTTATATTGGGGGTCGGGAGGGGGCGGGGCGGGGGTCCCGAGACATTGCCAAAGCATTTCCGGGGGTCCCCGGCCAAAAACGTTGAGAACCCCTGCCCTAGGGTAGGTACCCTCAAAAAAACATGCAGTAATCCTGGTCGCTAAACTGCCTCCCCCTGGCCAACTGGGGCGCCTGATGGAGGGGAAAGGAACTGGTTGGAATAACGTCATGACGTGGAGTAGCGCATGCTGTGTTCATGTGTTCCCAAATGCACGTGCATTTGTGAACCAACTGCACTCGTGTCAAATCAAACATTATGTAAGAGGTGGTCAGACCCAGGTGAAATCAGTATGCGCCGATTCTTTTTAGGTCATGGGGCTTAATAGCAAATTGCGCAAAGCGAATATAATTAACATATGGACACTCCCCCAATGCTAAAATATGCAGGAAAGTGGTATGCCATTATGTGTGTGTGCGTTCAGCACGGCTTCCATAATATCATGAAAGGGCGCATAACGAGGTCACGGTTTGAGCAAATGATGTAATACCCCCTGAAAACACCACCTGTATAATGGGGCCCTTTGTGTTCTACTTGGAGCCTGCCATGCGACCCGGTCAGCACTGTGGACCAGCTTAAGGTGTTTTTATTATTTTTAAACTATTATTTTTAAGAACTCTGAATTATTGCTTTGCGATGGCTCAGGGAACGGTGCTCTCATTATCAACGGTCCGGGGTGCAGTCGTAGTGAAGGGAACGGTGCTCTCATTATCAACGGTCCGGGGTGCAGTCGTAGTGAAGGGAACGGTGCTCTCATTATCAACGGTCCGGGGTGCAGTCGTAGTGAAGGGAACGGTGCTCTCATTATCAACGGTCCGGGGTGCAGTCGTAGTGAAGGGAACGGTGCTCTCATTATCAACGGTCCGGGGTGCAGTCGTAGTGAAGGGAACGGTGCTCTCATTATCAACGGTCCGGGGTGCAGTCGTAGTGAAGGGAACGGTGCTCTCATTATCAACGGTCCGGGGTGCAGTCGTAGTGAAGGGAACGGTGCTCTCATTATCAACGGTCCGGGGTGCAGTCGTAGTGAAGGGAACGGTGCTCTCATTATCAACGGTCCGGGGTGCAGTCGTAGTGAAGGGAACGGTGCTCTCATTATCAACGGTCCGGGGTGCAGTCGTAGTGAAGGGAACGGTGCTCTCATTATCAACGGTCCGGGGTGCAGTCGTAGTGAAGGGAACGGTGCTCTCATTATCAACGGTCCGGGGTGCAGTCGTAGTGAAGGGAACGGTGCTCTCATTATCAACGGTCCGGGGTGCAGTCGTAGTGAAGGGAACGGTGCTCTCATTATCAACGGTCCGGGGTGCAGTCGTAGTGAAGGGGAATATTGTGACTAAAAGGTTAAGGAAAAAGAAAAAAAAGGCCATGAACAGCTATACTGTGATCTCATCAGTCTACTTGTCTATTTTAAATATAAGCTTATAGAACCCATTTGATGAATCAAATATTTGTCTTCCACTCTTACACCCACACACTACACATACACTTTTGTACTTTTTCATTTTCATGTAGGCCTATAGGCTACTGTGTATCCATTGTTGTATTATTTATGTTGCAAAATAATTTGTTTGATTTTCATGATTTCTAGAGATCTACAAACTCAAACCACATCGGACACAATGCGTTTTGAGCTTGTAGATCTGCTACTTTTGAAACTAGTTTGACACTAGGACTACAAACTCAAACCACATCACATAATGTGTTTTGAGCTTGTAGATCTGCTACTTTTGAAACTAGTTTGACACTAGGACTACAAACTCAAACCACATCACAATGCGTTTTGAGCTTGTAGATCTACTACTTTTGAAACTAGTTTGACACTAGGACTACAAACTCAAACCACATCATGTGTTTTGAGCTTGTAGATCTGCTACTTTTGAAACTAGTTTGACACTAGGACTACAAACTCAAACCACATCATGTGTTTTGAGCTTGTAGATCTGCTACTTTTGAAACTAGTTTGACACTAGGACTACAAACTCAAACCACATCACATAATGTGTTTTGAGCTTGTAGATCTGCTACTTTGGAACTAGTTTGACACTAGGACTACAAACTCAAACCACATCACATAATGCGTTGAGATTGTAGATCTGCTACTTGACTTCAGTGTGACACAAAGCCACATAAAGTTAAAACATTTATGATGAGATGTTTCTGCCAATTAGCAATTAGCAACATAGATCAGGAACAAGAAGAGAATGGTACAAGTCAACAAGCCAAAGTGAACGAGAAGAACTGGCCTATATATATAGACACAGGGCTAACAGCACACAGCTGAACACCATGGGTAATTAGCACAGGATTGGCTGAACCACCAACAGCACACACAGGATTGGCTGAACCGCCAACAGCACACACAGGATTGGCTGAACCGCCAACAGGACACACAGGATTGGCTGAACCGCCAACAGGACACACAGGATTGGCTGAACCGCCAACAGCACACACAGGATTGGCTGAACCGCCAACAGATTATGATTATGGTTTGTTAAATATATATATATGTACTTATTCTTATTTCCATATATATATATTTACGTTAGCTATTAGTTCGCTCCTTACAGTTGTGGAGCTAATCTTGTATATCAAGACTGTCAGCAGCGTTGTTTACCCTGTGCCATTGCGGCCAGTATGGGAGGCATACTATAATCCGACGGAGCATTAGTTCGACATGCGTCCGCATCTCGGACTAGCGCCTGCTCCCGTGCTTGCGGTTATGGTTAGGTTAGGGTTTGAGGTGGGTTGTCGTTTTTCGGACCAATGACTAGTCTAACTAAAGTACTGCACCCGGCCAGTATTGCTGCCATGTTACTGTCTCTGTTTTCTCAAGTACAGATGAAGAGTGTCCCTTCTCGCTCGCCATCTCTCGCGAGAACCGGTGGAAACCGTGTGAGGTCTTGATCCCTCCTCATTGGCCAGACCGATCATGTGACGACTCGTTGGCCATGAGTCGTCACCTAAAAGACTCATTCATCCTGTTGTTCTTTGAGATGACACCGCTAACCTAAGCTCTAGCTGTTTTCTTTTCATTCCGTTGGTTTAAACTTTGCTTATCCTTTTGTTTTATGTTAGTTCCCTTCGGGAAGGAACGACAGGTTAAGTTGTAGTTTTCCATGCTGTTGTTAGTTACGTCAATTACGTCACCATCAACATCTAGTATATATACCTCTGAGCATACGCATAAAAAAGCCAGCACGACCACAATACTTGCGCGCTCTGCTTGCGCAAGTAATAACACACAACGCACGCGCGCACACTTGCTTATGGCAGTCCATCGTTGTCGATGATGACTTCATATCTCCTGGGGGTATAGGGGGTGGGGGGTTTCAGCGCTTGTTGCGCTCATGCGCCCTCATGTGGCTGTTTAGACCATTCTTGCATCCGCACACTTCTTGATCCGCACACATGGGTGTGTTGAACCTGGTTGGACAGGTCTTGCAGCACGCTCATGCCGCTGCCTGCGCTTCTCTGCGCGCCTCAGGGATGTCTTGGCCTTCAGGTGGGAAACACCTGTGAGGCAGAAAGAGCGCCATGTGTCTCGATCTGCTGCTGTCCTTTCTAGGTTGGAGGGTAGAATGTTGCAGTCCTTGAGCAGCACCTCCATGTGGTCCTTATAGCACTTGCGTTGTCCTCTCGCAGACATCTGGCCGTAGAGAATCTGTCGGAGTAGCCGGACTGCAGGATCACATGACCTAACCAGCGGAGCTGTCTGCGTGCCAGAATCACCACTATGCTGGAAGAGTTGGTGCATGTGTAGATCTCTTCATAGGTCATGTGGTGCTCCCATGTGATGCCCAAGATCCTTCGCAGGCAGTGGATGTGAAAGGCCTCCAGGGATCTTATGTGCCGTCTGTATGGTGTCCAGGCTTCAGAACCATACAGTAGTGTGGACACACATATGCCTGGTAAACTGCTGCCTTGGTTGAGGCCTTCAAGTTTTTGTTGGTGAAGACCCGTGACCTTAGGCGACCAAACGCGGTGGAGGCAAGGTTGATGCAGGTGTACAGTAACAAACACACTTGCGTTAAAAGGATAACAGAATTGCGTTAAAAGGATAACAGAAAAAGGTCAGCTCAGAGGTCAGGTGTTGATGGTGTCCAGAGGTCCAGTTGTTCTCTCCTGGTTGCACTTATGGAAGTAGGCCTTTCCAAACTCGTAGGTGCTGATCATGATGGCGCACGCCGGAGCCACTTTTATCACCCTGGGCATGAAGCCTGCAAACAGTCCCCTGATGCCATTCTCTGCTACGATCCTTCTCATCACGCTGAGGGTAGAGGACGACCAGTTCACCGCCTTTAGATCTCCCAGCTCCACCTGCCTCTTGGTTTTGACGACATCAAACGGCGAGGTGACAATGGCAGCGACGGAGCCAGACGCCGCTCCAGAGATGAAGGTGATAGAGGAGGTGACTTCGCTGCTCTCGGCTCTGTCGCACAGCCAGGCTTTGGTCTTCTCGTAGTTGTACCAGTACAGGGCGGAGAAGGGCACATCCCTCAGCAGGGTGGCTCCCAAGCCCCTCCACAGTGACAGCCAGCCCTCGGACTGCACCGCCTGGCCGATGCAGCCCATCAGCTGCCTGTACGACTGCCTCTCGGACTGCAGCTTGGTTCGGATTAGCTCCAACGGACTGATGACCGTCGCCGAACCCACCCTGGCCACGGCCCCCGCCACTAGAGGCACCGTCTCGGCGTGTTCTCCCATCCTCGTCCTCAGAGAGGAACACAGCTGGTCATAACAGGAGAAGTAGATGACGGTGGCCGGCACCGCCATGACAAGCGTCGGAGGAAGTCCACTCCATAGAGATGTGATCCCCTCGACTCGTACGATCTTGACGAAGGCGTCCGCTGTGCCGTTCAAGTGGCCAGGTGGCAGTGCTTTGTACCAGGCCCGGGAGTTGCCGTTCTCACACACACATATGTGGTCCATCAGGCCGTTGCAGTAGACAAAGCATGTCCCTTTGGGGAAGGGATTGGTCTGCGCTTGGAGTCTGATCTTCACCACATCCAATGGGGTGACAAAAAGTGAGGTCAGGAGAGCTCCGGAGCAGGATGCCACAATCTGTTGAAGTGGAGTAATGCCATTGCTGGCTGCTGGTGGTGGACTTTGTCCATTCATAGTGACACCTCGTGTCACTGCTGTCCACTAGCGACACGCTCCCCCATGGGCACACACAGCCTCATGTATAAATAATGACTCAAGGAAGACTGGGTAGGACACGCGGCCCTGGTGTCTGAACTTAAACCAAGATATCTAACCTGTGTGGTTGGGAAGGTGGTTCAAGGAAACTAGTAGGCCTAGCTTAAGCCAAAGGAGTGCAGGTGTGAAGAGTCCTAATACAGTCGAGATATCTGGGTTGTAAGGTCAGATACCCTGGTTTGTGTGGAGATTAGAGCTGGAGTGTGGTCGTCTTGATGATAAGTCATAGATCCTCGAGCGCATTGGTTGAATATGCACGTCTCTTTCATGTACATTGGTTGAATCTTCCTCTATCTGAGGATGCTATGTCCTTTAGACCTTGGTTGAATCTTCCTCTATCTGAGGATGCTATGTCCTTTAGACCTTCGTGCTAAGGTGGTTGTGTCATCTCTAGGTCACGATGAGCCAGCTATAACAATGCAGTCCCAAGGTCAGCCATGTCTCAATATGGAGTCCACGATGTCAGATCCATGACGTGGACGAATAAGCAATGGACAACCAGGACTCAACTATGGTCAGTGGTGCCGAGCCAATGGAGCAAAGGGGCTACCGCTGCCAACTATTGCCCGTTTCCCCTCCCCCCACGTATAGGGGGCAGGGGGATGCCCATATAGGGGCATTTACTGAGGATATCAGCAATCTCAGATTCGGTTGTCTAAACTAAAGCCACGGATTCAACTGTTATCCCCATATTTGGTCATATGCATATAGGCGTTGAGTAGTGCGGTGCCCGCCATTGAGTAGTCTGGATATCCACCTGTTCAGAACCGCCAATCCAAACTATATGCCCATAAACGGGAACCTTGGCACTCCATGGTTATAGCTGACTCATTGTGACATAATAGTCATATAATAGCCCCACTGACTGCATGCACAGCTCCTGCAAGACACCCAGGATAACATCAGGGATTCTCCTTCTGTCAGACAACCTCTGAAGCTGGACAATGCCACTCTCAACCTATAGCTAGATCCAAGATTTAAACTGCTGCCATTCCTGTTATGTCAGACAGTAGGCCAGTAGGGTCCTGCACACTGTCTTCACTTATAGAGCAGTAGTTTTATTCAGATTATCATCGGAATAAAACTACTGCTCTGGATAATGATCTCGTCAATAATTTGATGTATGCAGATGATTTAGTCATACTGAGCCCAAGTAGCACTGGACTACAGCAGCTGCTCGACATTATGTACTGAGTATGGCATTGAAAAGTATAATGCCAGTAAGAGTGTTTTTCTTATTTGTAGAACAAAAGAGGACAAAAGTCAGACAGATGATGATGATATACACAGACAGTGCCGTAGGATGTATGCACAGGCGAACACCCTCGCACGCAAGTTCATTATGTGTTCAGAAGCAGTTAAAGGGGCATTCCACTCATTTTCAACATTTTACTATGTCATTAATATACCTTAGAGCTGTTGTGGAAATAATAGTCCCCCCATTCTGTGTTTCCTAGAACTAGAGGTCTGAAAAAAGTCATTAAAACTGGTTTATGGCCAATGACGTAATGGACGTAATGAAATCAATAACATGGTGAAACACATCTTGATGATGTCATCAAGATGTGTTTCACCATGTTAATGATTCTTTTCATAATTACAGTTCTAGGAAACAAAGAATGGGGGGACTTTTGTATTATTTCCACACAACAGCTCTAAGGTATATTAATGACATAGTAAAATGTTGAAAATGGGTGGTTTTCCCCTTTAAGATTACTCTATTTAGAGCTTACTGTACACCACTCTACACTGCCCACTTGTGGTCCAGCTACAAAAAAGCAAGTATTCAGAAACTTCAAGTAGCGTATAATGATGCCATGATCCTTTTACTCAAAAAGCCTAGATGGTGCAGTGCAAGTGAAATGTTTGTGGCTACTTTTCAAGCTGTTCTCCAGAACTTAATGCATAGATTCATGTGTCGCTTGGATGAGTCTGTGAATAGCATCGTCGTCAGTATAAATAACCCTGTCAAAAGCTGCACTAGATACTCCTCTAGCCTTAGGAGACATTGGCTTAAAAGCCTTTATTTATAACTGTCACAAATGCCTGTCTAACATGTAGATTTGGACTGTTTTTTATTGGATGTGTATATTGTATTTTGTGTTTTGTATGTTTTTCTATGGACCCTGAGTCTGCAATAGAGTCATTAATTCATTCATGCATTAATTAATTAATCAATCAATCAATCAATTAATTCATTCATTCATTAATCAATCAATCAATCAATTAATTAATTAATCAATCAATCGATCAATCAATTCAATAATGAATTAATTAATGAATTCATGTGGCGGCGCTACAAAAAGGGCAGTATGCAGAGACTCAATGTGGCTTATAATGATGCCATGAGACTGCTGCTTAAAGTCCCACGATGCAGCAGTGCAAGCGAAATGTTTGTCAGCATCGGCGTACCCACCTGCTCAGCTGTGCTGAGGAACCTCATGTACAAATGTACTGTATGTGGCATTATTGTTATTCTGACTAACCCTTTATTGAGTTCAGTCAGGTTTGTTTCTAAACTGTGGAATCATTGGCGTGTAAGCCTGTATAGTATGCATTTGTGATTTTATGTAGACAATGTCTGCTTTTTGTTTGTCTCTGTATTTGTATGTTTGGTTTTTTTACGTCACTATGGACCTTGTGTCTTTAATAAAGTTTGATTGATTGATTGATTGATTGATTGATTCATTCATTCTATCTCAATGGGATAGTTCCAGCCATAGGAGCAATGTTTGGAACTATAGCCCATAGGCACCTGCTTTGCAGCGAGATCAAAGCGTGACGCTACTCTCCTACTCTACACTCTGGTGTGCAGAAGGCCTTTTCGCTACAATGTCAGACAGTAGGAAATAATAAATGGCTGCTGAAGCTGCATCCATGATGGATGGATGGAGCATCAGGTAACTAATAATGTATAAACATTATATAAGCATTAGAGCAATGAAAAAATATTGTTTTGTTTAGTTCATAGTGTGCGTGTGTGAGTGCGTGCGTGCATGTTTCATTTTTATTTTATTTTTTTCACCCTGTAGGAAGATGTGGTGGTGATCGAGGACAGAGCCAGACTCAGACCAGAAGGAGCTCAGTGCTGCTCAAGAGGATTAATGAAGAACCTTCATGTTACGCTCTCAAGAGTTAAATTATTGTTAGATTGTTAAATTATTGCTTAATTTAGTTTAATTTTAAGTCTACACAATTAGAGAATGTAAAATAATTGTTATTTTGATCAACGTCTGCCGGTTATCCATTGTAAATGCGCAACAGAACATTGGCCGCGCCCCTAGCGGCCAATGTTCTGTTGCGCATTTACAATGGAGTGAAATCCAAGATGGATGCCAGATTCCGAGACAGAGTGGATCAAAACACCTTTTTTATTGAAAACGCTCCTACGCCTTTCAAACACAGGGCGTAGGCCAAGCTGAGAAGTGGGGGAGCAACGTAAGCACCTTAGATTTTGCGTATGTACTGTACATCGAAGAATCGAAAAAATACCTCTACGAGAGTCTAAAACTAGTGGAGACATATCAGTGGAGTGGTGGTGCCGGTGGTCTCCACCGGCTGCCTCGCTCCCCACATGCCTCCCAGCGGTCCGAACAGGTGTTCCGCGGTCCAGGGAGGCTCATTCGGCATGACAGGGGGTCCACAGAGCTCAGCTTACTAGTTACTACTACTATAGTACTACTACTACTACTAGTACTACTACAAACAGCAGGCTACTAACTCTCAAAAACGCAGTGATCATGGGCAACAACTGGCATCGCACGGTAAGTTTCTTCTGCACCCGTGGCTGGCTTGTTGTAACGCTGGCCAAGTGGCCAGCCTTTCTGTTGGGGATTTTCGGTCACATGTTTGGTGGGTCATGTGTTTTCTCACTGTTGCAGCATTAGACAGAGCAACAAAGGGAATTCACTGCAGCGCTGGCTCATATGTTGATCTTAAGGGTTCTAATTGAACCCTTACAACCCGCGGTGCTGCGGGTCTGGCTATCAGAGGGTGCAAATATTTACCCACGACCCCCACAGGTCTGGCTTTAAGAGTGTTAATTTGTATTTGTCATAATATCGTTAACATGCACTTACCTAACAAATTAGGTAGGTATGAGGAATTAAGTTGGAATGTATCAATTGATATTTAAAAGACGATGGCAACCCCCCTATGCATACTTTCTTTAGATATTCCACTGTTACGTTCTTTCATTCATGATAACTACTTTGTTATGTAAATTGCCATCATGCAAGTGTTTGCCAGAATATGCTCAAAACAGGTAAATCAGGTCAAACGTGGATTAGATGTAAAATGGTAAATGGTGCATTTATATAGCGCCTTTATCCAAGGCGCTTTACATAGATTGTGCATTACATTCACCCATTCACACACACATTCATATACCGATTGCGAGGCAAGGTACCAACCAGCACATCGGGAGCAATTTGGGGTTCAGTGTCTTGCCCAAGGACACTTCGACATGTAGACAGGAGGAGCCGGGATTCGAACCGCCGACCCATGGATCATTGGACGACCTGCTCTACCTCCTGAGCCACAGTCGTAAAATGTGTCACATGTTCACAGGTGATGATCATCTACCGTACTGTTACAGTACATGCTACAGGTGATGGTAAACAATCTGCTTTGTGTATTTTACGGCTCAGGAAGATCCAACATGAGTCCAACATGATCCAACATGATCCATGTGAGTACAGTAGCCCGGGGAACCAACCGCCAACCAACCAAACACAGGTGTGAACATGTGCTGTACATTCTAATTACAGTACAACTTTGTACAGAACAATGAATGTTTGCTTTCGCCATCTTTGTTGAAGAAGAGTCTGGGCAATTATGATTTAGTCTTACTAGAAACACTAACATTTTCTAAATCTTATATATATAGAGTTGCCATCTCTGCGCCGCGGTGATCACCACTCACACAACACATCTCTCTGTTTTTACTAACCACCTTTTCGGTGGTCACCTCTTCACCTAAAACTGGAGTATGAATCGGCCTTAACTCTTCATTTGTGACGTGTCAGCACATTATGCCAGCGCGGGGAGCTTGAGCTGACTGACGATCACATAATCACCACCTGTGCCTTGTTGTACAGACCACAATCAGAGGCCGGCCTCTTTGATGTGGGACATGAGACGGGTGCATATCTTTGGTCCGATCGACGTCCTAACAGTCCGACAAACAATAGTCTCCCACCCGGGAGGCATACTTTGGTTAGACATAGCATTGGTTAGACATAGCATTGGTTAGACATAGCATTGGTCCGACTGCCTACCCCAAAACAACCTAACCCTAACCGAGTCGTTTGGCCGCCAGGATTAATTAATTATTTGCTGTAATTCACGCCTGTTTTTTGCACCGTTTTACCCTTACTTTGAAGAGCCAAAACCCGCGACCGGAGGTTACTCTTGTTACTTACACTACACTGTGTGTGTGTGTGTGTGGTGTCGGATCCATATCCGGTCTCCCACGGGGAGCGTGATAATAGTTTTAATTGCTGTATGTTAATGTATGTTAATCCAAATGTGCTGTATATAAAGCAAAAAAATGTGCTGAAACATAATAAAAGACATATATATATGTTTGACTAAACAAGGTAGAAAATAGACTAAAAATGTCCTTTTTTATGTTTTCATATATGGGGAATACAATGAAATATTCAGATTTAAGATCAGTTGTGAAGGAACCACTTACCCAGGGGGCAAAGGGGGTTGACCTGCATTTGTCATAACATACAAAGTTGTCCACCAGAAATAATATCTATGACCCACTAGGATCACAACCTATATGGACAACTCGGTCAATTTTGTTGCGAAAGTCCAATATGGCCGCCCCCAATATTAGCCCCTATTAGTTATAATGGGGGGTGAATAGGGCAAAATTTTAAACTGAGAGATATTTCCACGAAACTTCTCAGGTTGATCAATGATATGAATACGAACATTTTTTGTATTGCAAGTTTCCATGAAATCCAATATGGCCGCCACAATATGGCCGCCACAATATTAGCACCAAGAAAATAGGTTTTGGCTCTAACTTCTGAACCAGATGAGCTAGAAATGCAACCTTGGTGTCTATTTCATGGTTTCTGACCATGAGAGACTCAATGGAATACCTAGTTTTATTATTGGGTGTGTCTGGACCCTTATTGTGCATATTTACAAGATGGTGGCTACCCGAAATAGTGATTTACCATGATTTCTACCATGATTGTTGACTGTTTTGGCAAACACAAGCAATATTAATCCATTGGCTAAGATTCATGGCAGAAGGAACATATTTTCTTGAGCTTGCATATTGTCAAAATGGCTGCAAACATGAAAAAGAAAAGAGACATTACATTTCCTGTCGGATCCTATTACCCAGGGGGGCAAACCACCCCTTTTTGGATACCTGCATTTGCCATAACATCAAAGGTTGTCCACCAGAAATATCTATGACCCAATAGAATCACAACCTATATGGACACACTGGTCAATTTCTTTGCTGGAAATCCAATATGGCCACCACAATATTAGCCCCCATTAGCCTATAATGTGGGTGAATAGGGCAACATTTTTAACTGAGGGATATTTCCACGAAACTTCACAGGTTGATCAATGATATGAATACCATAATGGTTTGTAAATTCTGAACCAGATGAGCTATAAATACAAACTCATGGTTTCTAACCACGAGAGATATATAAATATTTTAGCCATAATTTCCCTCTATTAAGTATTATTGTTCTGGGGTGTTTCTTTGCAGAAAGACATCCCTCTGGCTGTATTTTGGTTTTATTCTACAGTTTCTGTTGGCATTTTCTCTGTTTATGTTGACAATCATCCCTGGCAGGGACGTGCATCGCCAAGCCGGACATCCCTTCACTGAGTATGGATGGTCTCTCAGTGATGGTCCCCTGTCCATCTAGAGCCAGCCTGGCCTATGCCAGAAAATCTGTTCATGTGCCAGGGACTGGAGACAAGATGCAGCAGGAGCTTCACTCCATTCCTGACTGGGGATGCATTACCATTATCTTGGACTCCGGCTGCATGGCATCCTGTCATGAAAGGACGTGATGAGAGAGATCAATGTCCCTGGACAGCCAAACTTGCCAGGGATCTGCCACAGGCCCTCACAATTGACTGTGTGAAAGGCCTTGGTGAGGTCGACAAACACCATATAGAGACCCTTCTGCTCTCTGCACTTTTCTTGCAGCTGGCAAATGGAAAAGATCATGTTACAGGTACTTCTGCCTCCATGGAAACCACATTGGGATCCAGGGACAACATTCTCAGCATGGCTGATTAGCCGGTTGAGGATGATTCTTGCTAAGATCTTTCCTGTGATGTTCAGGACTCAGGAGGGCTATACCATGATGGTTATCACAGTATGCCCTGTCCCCTTTCCTCTTGTAAACATGCACTATGGATGCGACCTTGAAGTCTTGATGGACTTCCCCCTATCCAGATTACCTGGTACAGGTGCCATGCCTCCATTCTTGTAGATGTCTGCGGGCAACCCATCACCTCCTGGTGCCTTTCCAGGAGTGGTTTGTTGGAGTGCTTTCACTGTCTCTGCACTGGTGGGGGGGGCGTCAGCCAGATCAGCTTTGATTGGCAGCTGGGGTATCGTGGCAATATCCTCTTCGGAAATTGAGGACTCTCTGTTTAAGACCTCACTGAAGTGTTATTCCCAGTGTGCTAGGATGTCACTCTTGCCAGTGAGCAGGACACTTGTCAGAGGAGCGGACTGGAGTTGAGCCAGTGGTTTTGGGCCCATAAAGAGCACACAGAATGATGCATGCATCTGAGACATTCCCAGTCAGGAATGGAGTGAAGCTCCTGCTGCATCTTGTCTCCAGTCCCTGGCACATGAACAGATTTTCTGGCAGCCTTTGATACAGCTACATGATATTGTCTTGTTCATTGACATAGGCCAGGCTGGCTCTGTAGATGGACAGGGGACTGCATTCCCGTCACTGAGAGACCATCCAGACTCAGTGAAGGAAGGGATGTCCGGCTTGGCGATGCACGTCCCTGCCAGGGACGTGTAGAACAAAACCAAAATACAGCCAGAGGGATGTCTTTCTGCAAAGAAACACCCCAGAACAATAATATCTTTCGTGGTTAGAAACCATGAGTTTGTATTTCTAGCTCATCTGGTTCAGAATTTAGAGCCAAACCTATTTTCTGGGTGCTAGTATTGTGGTGGCCATATTGGATATCATGGAAACTTCCAATACAAAATATTATGGTATTCATATCATTGATCAACCTGTGAAGTTTTGTGGAAATATCCCTCAGTGAAAAATGTTGCCCTATTCACCCGCATTATAGGCTAATGGGGGCTAATATTGTGGTGGCCATATTGGATTTCCAGCAAAGAAATTGACCGGTGTGTCCACATAGGTTGTGATTCTATTGGGTCATAGATATTTCTGGTGGACAACCTTTGATGTTATGGCAAATGCAGGTATCCAAAAAAGGAGTGGTTTGCCCCCCTGGGTAATAGGATCTGACAGGAAATGTAATGTCTCTTTTCTTTGTCATGTTTGCAGCCATTTTGACAATATGCAAGCTCAAGAAAATATGTTCCTTCTGTGCCATGAATCATAGCCAATGGATTCATATTGCTTGTGTTTGCCAAAACAGTCAACAATCATGGTAGAAATCATGGTAAAGCACTATTTCGGGTAGCCACCATCTTGTAAATATGCACAATAAGGGTCCAGACACACCCAATAATGAAAATAGGTATTCCATTGAGTCTCTCATGGTCAGAAACCATGAAATAGACACCAAGTTTGCATTTCTAGCTCATCTGGTTCAGAAGTTAGAGCCAAAACCTATTTTCTTGGTGCTAATATTGTGGCGGCCATATTGTGGTGGCCATATTGGATTTCATGGAAACTTTCAATACAAAAAATGTTCGTATTCATATCATTGATCAACCTGAGAAGTTTCGTGGAAATATCTCTTTGTTTAAAACTTTGCCCTATTCACCCCCCATTATAACTAATAGGGGCTAATATTGGGGCGGCCATATTGGACTTTGGCCCAAAAAATTACCGGGTTGTCCATATAGGTTGTGATCCTATAGGGTCATAGATATTATTTCTGGTGGACAACTTTGTATGTTATGACAAATGCAGGTTTCCTAAAAAAAAGGTTGGTTTGTCCCCTGGGTAACATGTGGATTTCATTAATATGGAAAAAGGAAATACAGCATGACTGTCAAAAATGACATGTCATATACATCCATGGTGTTTATAAATCATTGTGTTAAAAGTTGTTTTGTTTGTGTGGTTTCATTTATAGTTTTTTCACGGTGGAAAGTATTCTTCTTTTGGCACAAATGTGCTACTTTTGCGTGATGTTTTCACTTTGGTACATTGACCACCTGTACATGTTGTACATGTTGTACATGTTGGTCCATGTTTTCTTATTTTAACGCACGCACGCACACAGTTCATTGATCAAATCTGTGACTGCCCTACTAAAGTTTATGTTAGCCTCTCACCTCTCAGACAACTGGTAAATATTGTAATATTTATTCTGCAATGTTGACTAATAAAAAAGTCATTTTACTTTCAATTCAAAGTCTTGGCTGTATTTTGTGTATTATATATTGTGTAAGGGTGCTGGGGGTGTAGCTTGAAGGGGGTGTGGCATAAAAGGCGTGGCTTGGGGCGTGGCTACCCCAGACCACAACATCTCCTGAATTCTGACACTCCAATGTTGGCAGCCCTGGTTTAAATGGAGAAGAAAAGAAAGAAGGGGAGATCCACACACAAGTTCCATTCACAAGATGAAAATGTGTTTATTTTATTCAGTCACGTTTATTGTCAGATGATGCGAGCACTGTACTTTAGTATCTATGACTTGTCATTGTCATCCTGGATTAGTTTGAATGATCATACATGTGATCGTACATGTGTCATATTATGTCATATGAAAGCAGGGGATCTTAGCATCAAATGTACATATTGGTTGTTCAGTTTGACCCTCCAGTTTTGGAGATATGGCTTATAGAGTAATACAGAAAACAGCGAGTTGCGAGTTTGAAAACAGGCTTGAAAGGTTCACTTCTGTGGACTCTAACATTACACCTAGCTTAAGCATTTATTTCGTATTTACATGTCGATTTCAGCTCTGGCACTCATTTCAGGCATGCTCTAGTAGGTGAAGAGTCTGCCTGTGCTATTAACTGATTTTGGATTAAAAAAAATAATAATTTCAGTTTTTGTCCTCTGGTGAAAAGCTGTGCGTACGTGGCAGTGCATCCAGGTACAGGGGTGTTACTGTTCCTCCTAGATCTGACACAGAGACACTGAGGAACCAGCCATGTACCAGCACCCTAACCCAGCATAGAGTGGTTCAGTGAAAGTGGTCTGGAAGGTGTGAATGTGTGTCAGTGTGGAGTTAGAGGACACTTTGTAGAAGGACAGGGTCCCGGCAGGACAGTCTAAATACACTGCTACTCTGTTGGATTGACGGAGACGGAGGACAGAGTCAGAGGGACGGACAGCACAGAGTCTCGTCTGCCCATCGTGAAGGACAGAGTAACTGTCATCACAACAAAACAGACTCCAGGACTTGTTGTTGTATCCGAACCTGGTGATTCCTCTGTATGCCACCGATACATGGACCCTATTGCTCCAGTCTACCTCCCAGTAACAACGTCCGGTCAGAATCTCTCGACACAGAACCTGCTCCAAGATGCTAAATCGGTCCGGATGGTCTGGATATCCCTGGTCTTTTCCCACGTTTGTCACCTTCCTGTAGTTCTCAGACAGAGAGAGGCTTTTTTGCGCTGTGTTTGGATCCAGTGTGAGTTCACACGCATCTGATGATACACAACACAAACCTATAGTTAACAAACATATTATGACTTCATAATAATATGCAAATAGAACATATTAACCACTGAATCCGTATTATAAAAATCACACCCGTGTGAACTGAGTGGTGCAAGGTCTTATATAGCTGACGTAATGTCAGTGTCCATAGTAACCATGCTCACCTGTGCACGGACACGTACACAGGTACACAAACATACAGACAAAGCTGGTTGTTGGAGTGGTTTGCACCACTCAAAAATTAAGGGACACGACGTATTGTGATCTTGTAGCTATTCTCATGTCTTAGGCGTATGGTTAAAATTGCTAAAAACAAGTGAATTGCATTGATAAAAATGTTGATGTGTAGTATAGGCCTAATACAAACCTGTGTGTACGTGTGCGTGTCGTGTGCGTGTCGTGTGCGTGTGTGTGTGTTTTGTTAATATTGACTCATTGTACTTACAGTCACAGTAGTATGTTACTGAGTGAATTGCACATGCTGCTGTATGTGTATATGAGCTGTTCATATACTTAGGGAAATTAAAGTAAATATAGCGATAAGACGCTAGTAAATATAGCGATAAGACGGCGCCAAGCTATAAAAGCGTATGACGTTTGCTGGTTGGAGACTTTTTTTACATTTTTTTACTAATGAATCATATTGAGAAAATAGCAGATCATACAAGCTCACAATATATCATGCATCTACTGTATATAGCTGGATAGTGTGATACTTTGATCTGATGAATAATAATTCACTCTTACACTTCCTCAGCCCTGGTTTCAGCCAGCCCACTCCACAAGAGTCGACACTGGGGAATGGAGGAGACACAAAGTTAGGCCTGCACAATACTATTTGATAATAGAAACGATGACTTATATTAATGTTATGACCTGACGTCGAAATTTAAAAAAATGTCTTCTAAATCCTGACAGTTTTCTGAAATACCTGTGTATATCAGTGGTGCTCAATATTTCATGTTTCAAGGACCCCAAAAATGATATGTAATTGGCCACCGACCCCCATTTGAAAATATGTTATTCCAGGAACCCCTCGGAAGCAAAGATTTGAGTTAAAAACGTTCGCTCTGAAAGAATACATTCAAAGATTTGCACCACATTTCCAGGACTTTTCAAAAATAGCAGATCTACAAGCTCGTAGCGCGGCAATCGGTGCCGCGATACGAGCTTGTATATCTGCTATTTTTCAATAGCTAAAGTATAACATAATGCTAAAAACACCAAAAGGGGTTCCCCCTCCAGAATGGGTTAAACAAGCCTACTGTTTAACCCATTCTTTTGGTGTTTTTAGCATCCAGCATCTCAGTATGATTTCCCTCTAGTCACATTTGAACTGAGTGGCAATAAGTCTCTAACCTGACTCCGCCAGATGGGGCAGCAGAGAGTACACTGGGCCACAAAACGGCCTGGCCAATCAGCAGCAGCTATCCCGCCTATAGCTGCTGCTGATTGGCCAGGCCGTTTTGTTGGCCGGGCATCAAGTCTGCCTGAGAGTTCCCAGATGGGAGCAGGAGGGGGGACTCTCTGCTGCCCCATCTGGCGGAGTCAGGTTAATACGTCTCTACATACCTGAGGTTCTCCAGTTGTGCAGCAGAGCGCAGCTGCTTTTCAGAGTCTCCTCCTGGGTGATTGTAGCTCAAGTCCAACACTTTGAGACGGGAGTTGGATCTCAGAGCTGAGGCCAGGTAAGAACAGCCTACCTCTGTGACCATGCAGCCTGACAACCTACACACGCACGCACACACGCACACACACAAACAGGGGAACAACACACATTTGCACATACATTAAATTTGTACTCATGTACGCATTTATCCATTCTAACATGCAGCGGGTGCAATTATTACAGCAGCCATGAAGGAGACAAGCGGTTGCTCTGGGACTCTATAGGTTCACACGTATAGACTCAGTGGCGTGCACAGATAGACACTAGGGGGTGCTAGAGCACCCCCTGCCCTTTTGGCAATGTGCCCTTTTGAAAAAAATGTGCCCTTTTGATTTTTCAAAAATAGCAGACCTACAAGCTCATAGCGCGCCACTCGGTGGCGCGCTATGAGCTTGTAGATCTGATATTTTTCAATAGCTAAAGCATAACATAATGCTAACACCAAAAGGGGTTCCCGCCCAAAATGGATTAAGGCAACCAGCTGGTTCCACACGCTGCACAAGGTGCCCTTTTTTAACTTGAGCACCTGCCCCTCTAAATGTCTGTGCACGCCACTGTATAGACTGTGTGGGCAGGGTGGAGAACCGACGACCCACGCTGGTGTTGTATGATAATGGGGGAGGCGTTAGGGAAGGGGATGACTTTATGATTGGGCCTTTGTAGCATGTTAGGATCTTAGAGTATATATTAATAGAGACGGCACCGGGAGGAAGTCATGAGGCAAAATGGACATAGTGGCCGAATTTGGTATTGCAGCTCGAGCCAGCGCTGGGCCATTGACTATCATTGAACATGTTCATGTTATTGGGCCCATGACACGTGAACGCTATGTTTCATACGTGAACGCTCGCAAACGGCGCAATGATAGTCAACGGCCAGCGCGTTCATGTTATTGGGGCAATCAATCCCAGAATGCACTCTGTTCCTACCCGGAAGGAGGGGTGAAATCGCCTCATCGCTTAATTCATCGGTGAATTATGTGTTGATGATGGCCGCTGCCTAATCAAACCCTCTGAGCACCAGCTGCGCCGCTGCGCCCCACTTGATTTACTGCTGTTTCCAACATGACAGCCATGTAAACACACACACACACTAGTGACACACAATGTCATTTACAGCTAAACATTGCTCTTAAAAATGTTTTTGAAAACATTTCAGCGAGAAATAGACGAAGCAGGACCCGAAAATGGATTCTATTTGATCAACTCACTTCCTTGTTTTCCGACAGTCCTGCAGCTGCAGACGCAGCCAGCGTGAACTTATGGAATACTTTTTTTGTTGTGTTTTGGGTCAATGTATTAATTTATGTTAGTTAGCCATGTAATAAGCGGGATAATATCTGGCTATAATTCACCTTAAACTCACGTTAAACTCCCTGTCGGTGAATTATCTCCCGACAATGACCACCTAGCCAGATATTATCCCTTACATATTTCAGGATTGTGCCTTTGTTTCTCCTCAACATTGCGTGCATGCGGGAGGACCCGTCGTGAGGCAGAAAGGGTCACAAATCTGTTGAAAGAGATTTGGGGAACACTGACCTGAGAGTCTCGAGGGTACATGGTGAACTTCCCAGTCCATCAGCAATCAGTTTCACGCCTGGATCGAGCAAATTGTTGTTACTCAGGTCCAGTTCTTTTAGCCTAGAGGAGCCGGAGCTCAGGACTGACGACAGCATCGTACAGCATCTCTCCGAGAGGTTACAACCACTCAGCCTGTGAATAAAACAAACACATCAGTAATTAACCCATTTAGGCCTGACATCGAAATTAAAAAAATGTCCTTATGTTTCTGTATCAGTGAAAATAGCAGACCTACAAGTTCGTAGCGCGCCACTCGGTGGCGCGCTATGAGCTTGTAGATCTGCTATTTTTCAATAGCTAAAGCATAACATAATGCTAACACCAAAAGGGTTTCCCGCCCAAAATGGGTTAAAAGAAAATGCATTTCCTGTAACGGCCGGGCTCCACCGGGCGCGTCAGCGTCGCGTCTCCGTCACCGTCAGGGAATGTTCCCTTTTTAATCAATGAAGGGTGGCTACACAGCCCGCGTTGACGGAGACGCGACGCGTGCATTAAAATTGAACCGGTGCGTTTTTTGACGCGACGCGACGGAGACGCAACGCGTCCGGTGGAGCCCTGGCGTAAGAGAAGCATAAATAAATCCATCTGGTTCACCCACAGAGCACTGTTGGAAGCTTTGACCACTGGCAGGAGCCTCAGAAGAGCCTCTTCTGAACCGCCGTACTTCTTCAGGTCAAACACGTCCAGCTCTTTCTCCGACGACAGCAATATGAAGACCAGAGCGGACCACTGAGCGGAAGAGAGCTGCTTGTCTGTGGAGAGGCTTCCTGAGATCAGGTACTTTTGGATCTTCTTCTCTAGAGAATGGTCGTTCAGCGCGTTCAGACAGTGGAACAGATTGATGCTTTTCTCCGGAGAGGGATTCTCCTTGATCTTCCTCTTGATGTACTTCACCGTTTCCTGATTGGTCTGTGGCACGTTTCCCGTCTGTTTTATCATATCACGTAGAAGAGTCTGATTCGTCTCCAACGAGAGGCCCAGGAGGAAACGGAGGAACATGTCCAGGTGTCCGTTTGGACTCTGTAAAGCCTTGTCTACAGCGGCCTGGTAGAGGTCGTTTAATGTAGGCTTGTCTCGAAATAGCTTGAACCGCGTGGACTGCTTGGAGTTTGACAGCACGTTGACGCCGTCATTGACGAATGAGAGGTAGACATAAAGAGCTGCCATGAATTCTTGTACACTCAGATGGACAAAGCTGAACACCATGTTGTTGTTCCACCCACGCACCTCTTTAAAGAACTCTGTCAGCATTCTTGAGTACCTTGATGCATCTTTGATATGAATGCCACAATCACTCAGGTCGGATCCATAGAAGTTCAGGTTGCCTTTCTCCAGCTGTTCAAACGCCAATTTTCCCAGAGACATTATGATCTCACTATTCTTTGAAATGCCATGGAACCTGACATTCATCTGTTTGAATTGAAAGATCATGAAGAGGATGTACAGCTCCGTCAGGGCCTTTGGCAGTGCACCGTCCACCTCTGTTCTCAACATATCCTCGAGAACCGTAGCAATGATCCAACAGAAGACTGGGATGTAGCACATGATGTGGAGGCTTCGTGATGTCTTAATGTGTGAGGTGACTGAGCTGGCCTGGTCCTCATCGCTGAACCTCTCCTTGAAGTACTCCTCCTTCTGACGGTCAGTGAACCCTCTCACCTCTGTCACCCTGTCAACATACTCGGAAGGGATCTGGTCGGCTGCTGCAGGTCGCGTGGTTATCCAGATGCGAGCGGAAGGAAGCAGCGCTCCCTTGAAGAGGCTTGTCAACAACACATCCACTGGGGCTGGCTTCGTGACATCAGTCAAGATCTCATTGTTATGGAAGTCTAGAGGAAGCCTGAACTCATCTAAGCCATCGAAGATGAACGCAACATTGGACTCTTTGATGCCACAGATTCCTGCTTCCGTGATGCCAGAAAAGGCATGAACAAGTTCCTCCAAGCTGTGGTCCTTCTTCACTGAATTCAGGTCTCGGAAAGTGAAAGAAAAGATGAAATGGATATTCTGGTCGCCTTTGTCTTCTGCCCAGTTGCGAGTGTAATTCTGAGTTAGGGCTGTTTTACCAATGCCAGCCACCCCCTTCGTCATCACTGTTCTGATTGGTTTTTGTCCAGGTAATGGTAAAAAGATGTCTTCAAATTTGATTGGTGTTTCTTGTCCAGCTTTCTGGTTTGCTGTTTCAATCTGTCTGACCTCACTTTGTTTACTGTCCTCTCCACTGTCGTTCTCTAGGATGTAGAGCTCTGGCTCTATGAAGATCTGCTCGAGTTGTTGTTGTTGTTGTTGTAGTTGTTGTTGTTGTTGATTATGATGAGGAGGAGCTGGAGTTTCTGAATAACCAAAGAACAGAGAACAGAGGACAGAGGACATCAATAAGTCTAAGTCATGGCACATATGACTCGATCTCTTCCAATAGCTTGAAGCATTTTGAATAAGTTGTCAAATAACATACAAAAATAAAATTAATGAGACTTCTTTACAATTATTTCAGAAAAGACGTACGCACGCACGCACGCACGCACACGCACGCACGTCACGCACACATGCACACACGCACGTCACACACGCACGCATGCACACTCCTGCAAAAGATGAAGTCTAAGCTCCCTATCTTCCATTTTAAAGTGATATTTCTTATGTATTATTTTTAATATTAACTCACTCACCCCTAATGACGTCTTTTGACGTTTCGTTTTTTGGGGGGTCAACCTGTTGAACACCATCCTGTTGAACACAGTCATGTTATTTCATTTCAACAACATGAAGTACAGTAAATGGTATCATACAATATGAAAGAAAAATATTTATTGTGCACATGTATGCAGCGACGTAACTACATGTCAGTAGGCCCCGACGCAGGCTGGTCAGCGAGTGCCCCCAACAGCAAAGGCCCCCCTGCCCTCCCACCGCGAAACGCGTCGCGCTGCGACGCGTTTTGAGCTTGTAGATCGGCAATTTTTTGCTATATTTGACTTGAAAACCTGGATATTTTTTTGCCATTTTTGAATTGGAATCTTGAAAAGTAACCTTTTTAATGAATTTCAAATGCATTTAGTTATAGTTATGTTAACTTTATGAACTGTTACCATAACTACATTGGACACAAAAAGACAATAACATTTTAATACTAGTCATTAAGTACTAGTCATTTAATACTAGTCATGAAGTAATTCAAGCGAGTTTGGAATTGTAACAGCTGAAATCAATACGTATTCTGATATTAACATGCGGGCTGCATTAAGTGAAAGTGGGGGCCCACCCCTGCCCACCCCTGCACTAGTATAACCCCCCTGATTGTGCAACATAAGATTAGAGATAAGAAAAAACATGCGATAAGAAAGTGAGTGAATGAGTTCAGAATGCATGTTCTTTACCAGCTCCTGCTGGACTTGGTAGACGGCGTGATTCATCCCACTCCTGTTCTTCTCATACAGGACTTCTGTCACAGCGATGCATTCTGGGAACAATACAGACACGTAGTGGGATCAGCTTCTCAGACTTGAACTGGGGACCCCCAAAGATAATCATATTTAAACTGGGGACCCCCAAAGATAATCATATTTGAACTGGGGACCCCCAAAGATAATCATATTTGAACTGGGGACCCCCCAAAATAATCATATTTGAACTGGGGACCCCCCAAAATAATCATATTTGAACTGTGGACCCCCCAAAATAATCATATTTATACATTCTGTTCTGTTCAGTGCCATATAATATTTATCCCGTTGGTGAGCAGTTATATTACCATATTGTCCCTAATATTAGTCTTATATTCAGGCCAAAATAGGGGTAAAACCATTCAACTTTATTTTTTTCTTTATTTATTTATCTATTTAACCTTTATTTAACCAATAAAAACACATTGAGACAGCGTCTCTTTTTCAAGTGGGAACTGGCCAAGAGGCAGAATACATAATTACACTTTCAACGCTACATACGTACATGTCAAGTTATACAACAGCCAAACAATAAATCCATGAAAAGTGATATGTTTGTTGCAGGACAGTCTTATCACCTTTAAAAGTTGGTCTTTGGTCAGGATTTTGGTTCCAGCACCTCTCAATGAGTTCCACCAGCTCCTCCAGCCCTGGGGCTTTCATTTTTTTAACATCCTCCAGGGATGGCCTTACTCCATTGGAAACATCGAACCATGCAGGGCTGTAACCAGGGTCTGAGAGAGTGGAGAGGAAGACACATGATCGCATGGGAAGTATAGAGAAACCTTATTTATACACAGAATGGATACTCGTCAGTAGTTTATATTGTTGAATTGACATTACGTCAAAGAAACTAATGTGAGGCCGAGACCAGTGTTGATTTCGTCGACTAAAACTAAACAAAAAATGGTCGTCGACTACCTTTTTTTACTGACAAAAACTAAATAGAAACTAAATGAAATGAAAACTAAGCTATGATGACTAAACTAAGACTAAATATATCGACAATTTCGTCAATAAATAAAAACTAGACTAAAATGTTAGGGAGGGACTAGTGGACACGAGATCCACACTTGGTTAGTTGGTTGCATGCTGAAAATAGCCGATCTACAAGCTCACAACGCGTCACTCTGCAACACGTTGTGAACTTGTAGATCGGCACTTTTGCACAAAATAACAAAGCTTTCTAGAAATTCTCCTTTAAGGCTCTGTGTATGTGTTTAAAAAAAAAAAAAAAAAACGGTTTTAAAAAATCTAAAAGGGAGAGAGAGAATTACTCACTTAAAATGGTCCACATCAGTATTGCGTAACTAAAATAAAAGGAGAGATATTGATCAGCAATTAGTTTACATTACCACACATGGGACAGATAGCATTATAGCAACTCATTCTCAGCACCAGTGTTGTAGATTTCCTATCAAAAACACTAACGAACAATAATAAATGGAAACAACCTCCTGCCTGCCCAACCTCCTTATACGCCCCTCCGATCGATTTATTTGTATTTAGATTTATTTGTACATAGTTATAATTCTTTTGAGATATCTCGATTATTATCATTGTCGTGTTTGTGAATGAATGCATCGGCGCTATCCTTTTGGACCAATGTGCTTTGACTGTACCATGTACTGTTTGCATTTCCATTGTCTAATAAAATAATCAATCAATTAAAAAAACAGGATAAAAACTAGGATGCATCACTGTAGATCTGCACTTATGTGAAATGTGTTTAGTTTGCACATAAGTATACAAACATGTACAGGACTACAACTCAAATGTAAACACAACCCAACAGGACTACAAGTTCGAAATTATTATGGATATATCATCATTTTTGTCCCGCTGCTTCCGGTTTATCGTTTCTGCTTGAGAGAGACCAGATCCAAGCAGGAGGAGGGAACTTGTGAACTCAGTAATCTGGCGGAGTCAGGTTAATGGAGCCTATCCACTGCAGTGAAGCAGCCAGCAGTGCATTATGTTGGATATTCACAGGGCTTTGCAGTGAGTGACATAGACTTGTTGAATTCCAGTCGCACAGAAAATGACATGAATACCTGTAGACATCATAGGCACAGGTGGCTCCGACGTCTTGCAAGGCCTCTGGAGGGGCGTAGAAGGGCGTGCATGTCCCCTTGAGATGAGGTCGTGTCACACTGTCGGCAAATCTGCCGAGGCCAAAGTCAGTGATCTAGATGATGAATAAGAGAGGAGAATGGAGGGAACATAAATGGAACAGGGAGGAAGAGAGAGAGAGGGAGAGAGAGAGAAAGTAGTACATTTTATTTATATAGCACCTTTCACAGAGTGCTTAAGTGCTTAATTTACATGCAATAAAATACAAGAAAAAATAAAACAAAACAGATACAAATTGCTGTACAATTCAACTCAAACAAAAAGACAATACAAGCATAATGAATCAATAAATATAAGATAAATCAGGAAATTCAGATTGAACTATCCACAAATGTGTGCTTGTTTAAAAAGGAACGTTTTAAGGCTGTTCTTGAAGCTTTTCAGGCCGTAGCGGCCAAACTTTGGAATGCTCTTCCACTAGTCCTGAGATTTGCACCCTTTGGTTTTTAGTTTGGTGGAGGGTGGGAGAGAGAGAGAGAGAGAGAGAGAGAGAGAGAGAGAGATGTCACATCCTTTATATAGCAGGTATTGGACCTCTTCCGACTTCATGTGTTATATGTTACATGTAGCGTGAATGATCATTCATTTAGAGTAAACTCAGTAATTAACATGGATATCTGTCTTGGATTTAACAAACACTGCTTATTGTGCCTATTAGCAGGCTAATAGGCTAAAACAGTTTTCACAGCATGATGGAGGTTAACACAAGTAAGACGCGCGAACGCGGGAAGTGAACGCAGCTCGTAAATTGCAATAACAACAATAAGAATAAATTACGTACTTTTTTAAGATTTTTTTTAAGTTAAGTTTTTTTTAAAGTTAAGTTTTTTTTAAAGATTTTTTTTAAGTTAAGTTTTTTAATTTAAGTTGTTTTTTAAAGTTTTTTCTTTTTAAGTTTTTTTATTTTAAGTTAAGTTTTTTTTAAGTTAAGTTTTTTTTTAAGTTAAGTTTTTTTAAGTTAAGTTGTGTGTGTGTGTGTGTGTGTGTGTGTGTGTGTGTGTGTGTGTGTGTGCGTGCATGTGTGTGTGTGTTTTTGTGTGTGATACAGCTGCGCCCTCTGGTGGTGGGCGGGTGGTGTTACAGCGTGACACACACAGACACACAGACAGACAGACAGACATGATCTGCTGGGTCTCATAGTAAATGCTCACTGCGTTCGCAATCACTGCGTTCGCAATCACTGCGTTCGCAATGAACAGTACCAGAAGAGGCCTATAGAGGGTATGCGTGTGACATCATCATCATCCCCGGAAGTTCTGCAGGAATGCCTACTGAGTGGCAAAAAACGACATTCTGGCCTTGACAGCTCGTACATCCAAACAGAAACGTCCTATCTGATTGTATTAAACAATGTTAAACAACGTTAAACTCACTTTGCCACTCACTTTGCCACTCGATTTGCCATTGTCTTTATGCATGTGCATACCCTCTATAAGGAACTCACCTTGACATTTAGGCTTTCGTCCAGCAGTATGTTTCCAGGCTTCAGGTCCTTGTGGATGAGAGCAGGTGTGAGACTGTGGAGGTAGTTCATGCCCAGAGCCACTTGGTGAGCCAGCCGAAAGACCAGAGGCCAGGGCAGCAGGTTCTTTACTTTTTTCTGGCGAGGGTTGGAGTCAAAACAGAAACGTTTAATTCACAATCTCAGAGACACAAGTACAAATATATAGGGTAATTTAAAGCTATATAATTCTTCAAGGAGCACATTTTTCAACCGTATCTTTCTATAATCTGTCCTCTCTAATGCTCATCACAAGATGCCACCATTTTGGTCTACTGCCTCGGAGGATGATAATGTAGAATCAGGAGGGACACAATAGGACCGATGTTTGGATGAATTTAGAATGGATTTTCAGGTTTGACTATTTAACTTTAAAGCAGCTTCACTGTCTGGGACCTAACTATGTAATTGAAAGCCCTCTAAAACCAGAACCTGCCGTCCGTACCCTGAGTTCCCTAAGGAACCAAGAAATGCCTCAAACATGTGTCTGTTTAATTGTGGGCTCACACACTGTAGATATCCTACACTATTTGTGGGCTTGCTGCGATCTCCTTTTTCTGTAGTGTGAGGCAGCTTCATGTACAAGTACACCCCCTGGACATGATGCTGGTATGTCACAGGGACTTACCCCCAATCCAACCCTTGAGTGTTTGGTATGACCCGGCCGAGGATCGAACCCTGATCGACCTCCCAGTCTCAGGGCAGACATATACCACAATAGTGCTGAATATAAGACTAGGTTTTCTTCCAATGGAAATATCCTAAAAAAACGTGGTCGTATTATAATCGGGGACTAGATGACATTCTTCACACTAGACGCCATTTTTCACAGTTTTGGCAGTTGTGGGCTGTCATGTTCCACGAAATTCGGCAATATGGTAGAGGGTTGTGGGAATCGCTAAAGAACTGAAGCTCACAGTCATTCGTCAAAAGGACCTCTGGAATTTAGAAGCTGACCTGCAAGGAGAAGAGGGATCCTCTCTCCATCACATCCATGACCAGACCCACATTTTCGAAGTCGCTGTTGGGTGTAAAGCCCCTGAAGACTCCCAGAGCCCTCATGACATACGGGCAATCTGCACGTAGCATCAGCCCAACCTCACGACTTAACTCATCGTCCTTCGATCTGTAGATGACACACACGCACGCACGCACGCACGCACGCACGCACGCACACGCGCACACACACACACACACAGACTTGAATATAACGTCAAAAAACGTTGGGAATTTTGTTCCAATGCCTGTACAAATGATCTTTGCAAAATGTGGGGCACATTCAGTCAGATTCAGAGGTGCAACGCAGCTCGATGAGAACCCAGCTCGAGCCTTATTGATAAGGTGCTCATTATCAATACAAAACCCATTTTGGGCGGGAACCCCTTTTGGTGTTAGCATTATGTTATGCTTTAGCTATTGAAAAATAGCAGATCTACAAGCTCATAGTGCGCCACCGAGTGTGCTATTTTTGAAAAATCGAAGAACGACTGACATAGAAACATAGCTTTTTCAGAAAACTGTCAGGATGTAGACGACATTTTTAGAATCTGATCTCAGGTCAAAATGGGTTAACAAACTCCATCCCTACACAAGCACAGGAGTTGAGTGCTTTTCCACTTACCCGTCAGCACGACCTAATAATTTAATGGCCACGTTCCGTCCCCACTGGTCATGTCTGGCCTTGTAGACCTGAGAGAATCCACCTGCACCAATCACCTTCCAGTTCTTGCCCAAACTATTTGCACCAATCACTGCAGTGGGGCAGGGCTGTGCCATTGTTCACTGAAGAGAGAGAGGTTTCCTTTAAAGCTTTAAAGACTTTATTTCATTCATTCATTCATGCATTCATTCATTCATTCATTCATTCATTCATTCATTCATTCATTCATTCATTCATGCATTCATGCATTCATTCATTCATTCATTCATTCATTCATTCAAACATTCAAACATTTTAACAACATTTAAAGTCTTTGTCATGGTCCTTCATCCTTTATTGATAGGAGGGCTTATATTAGGGGAAATAGCCAATAATGCGCTTTTGCACAAAATAACACCTGGACCTCTTTGGTGGAGACGTAACAACTACAAATAAAGGTAAGAAAGCCTTCTAGCATTGAATTCTCCTTTAAAATGTCCATTCAGTGTAGGAGATCAATCCACGTTGTTGTCGATGTCATTATCTTTTGTCCTAGAGCCTACTATAGTCCATCTGCATCCGCAATCATTTTGGTTTGCTCCAGTGATTGTTTCAATCTTTTGTTGATTTCTATGTACTGTTCTATTTTTGAGTGGTGTAAACCACTCCTACAACTGGCTTTTGTGTGCAGAAAAAAATGAGCATGGTTGCTATGTTCAAAATAATTTCTGACGTAATTAAATCACACCCGGGTGAACTGGATGACCGTAGCAACCATGCTCATTTTTTCTGCACAAAAAAAGCCAGTTGTGAAATCACATCATATTATTCATTACGTCAGACATTACGTCAGACCACAGCTGATCATGCTATATAAAACCTTACACCACTCAGTTCACACGGGTGTGATTTTTTATCTATTTCTAGGTACTGTCTTTGCTGCTCTGTTTCTTATTTCATTGTTGGTTTATCTTTGATTGTGATGTACTCCATTACAGCTTTATAGTTACTAGTTGGGCTATACTTTGCAGATTTCTATTACTGCTATTGCAACATTTCTTACTTTGGTTATTTGAAAATAGCCGATCTACAAACTCACAACGCATCACATCATGATGTGTCGTGAGTGCGTTTGCCAAACAAAGCAAGTGCAATAACAACATTTTTGGACACATCGACTTATTTGTGTATCCCAAAGCTCAAATTAGCCTTTGTGAATTACCTCAAAAACATATTTACAATTTAATAGTGAAATATCTAATTTGTCTCACCCGTTGAAGCACTTCAAACAGGTCTATAGCCTCCAGTAAGATCATTGAACATTTCCCAAATATGAAAATACTGAACACCTTCACTTTTGTTGCTTCTGCCAATTCAATTCAATTCAATTCAATTCAATTCAATTCAATTCAATTCAATTCAATTCAATTCAATTCAATTCAATTCAATTCAATTCAATTTTCGTCCATGCTAAACTACTTTGCCCTTTCTTTTTTTTTTACTATTTTGAAAAACATTTTAACTATTTAACTATTCAAAAATGTTTTTCAAAATAGTAAAAAAGTAGTTTAGGGATATGTTTAGCATGGACGAAAAAAGAGCGGCGAGCCCCTTGTATTGAACTGTAATATCACGTGCTTTATTCTGCAAACTGAACCAATCTATCATTCAAAATTCTATTCAATTCAGTTCAGTTGAAGGTGATCTTAGCCTCGGAGACCACAGGCGTTTAGGGTGATCAGGTCTACAGCACTTACCTGCTCCTGATGAGTCCAACGTACTCGTCTGTAGACATGTAGAAGTAATTACAAATTAAATTCAAATGTAACTGTTGAATAGTTGCAGTCAGTCAGTCAGTCAGTCAGTCAGTCAGTCAGTCAGTCAGTCACACACACATTGTCAGGCAGGCTTGATACTGACATGTGTTTCTATTCATGATACCTGCTCATATAAAGAGTCCAGCAGGGAGGAGACTCATTGATAGATCCTCCCACCGTGTGTGTGTGTGTGCTTGATAGCAATTGCAAATGACCCTTGATCCTTGGATCATGAGTTGTGTCATTGTAATGTATGCTATACGCGCCTGCACACACACACACACACACACACACACACACACACACACACACACACACACACACACACACACACACACACACACACACACACACCGGAAAGATTAGCTTGGAGGCTAATCTTTCCGGTGATAAAATGGCCACCAACGTAATCAAAAAAGTCAACCAAAGAACCAACCAAGAACCTCTATGATGAATTCCTGTTCTGTTCTTTGACTATATAGAAGTGTCTATTTGTACGTCTCTAAATGTTTTGATGAATTGAACATGGTGGACCCTCTTGTAAACAAGTGTAATGCTTAATTGGGTCGTCCACTCACAGTTAACAGTCTTTGTTATTGAGTTTGTGCTTGAAATGTACTGTAATTCTGCAAACTGTTAATAAATATTTCAATCAATCAATCAAACACACACACACACACACACACACACACACACACACACACACACACACACACACACACTGCAGCGTTTACTGTGGTAAAATAAATGCAAATGCCACTTTCCATGCCATGCTGGAAGGCAGCATTCAGGAGCATTGCGTTTATTTCTGAAGTCTCCTGAACTTGAACACATGCATTTTGCGTTGAACACATTTGTTTAGAAATCCATGTATCTCCACTAGCTAAAGAGTGCTGGGTTGTGCCCCGAAAATAGCAGATCTACAAGCTCACAACACGTCACCCTGCGACGCGTTGTGAGCTTGTAGATCTGCTTTCTACGCTAATTTTGTCCAAAAGGGGCCTTATACGGGATTTCAGCCCCTGCCCCTCTAACACCCTGTTGAGGAGAGTTTGAAAACATGACTAATGACAAAAGAACTCCCATATTCTCCCTGACTATATTTGTTCCATGTTGGAACTGAACAATAGCACCTATCAGACCCGCTCTAGTGATTTCTTAAGGCTCACCATTTCCTCAGGCTCAGACAGAGTTGCGGGCAAGACAGCTTTCTCTGTCAGTGGCCCAACTTCGTGGAATTAACTCCAAAACTCTTTAAAACTGAGCTCCCTGCTACCAAATGAGCTCCCATCCCATCCCCATCTTTCGGTCAGTTCAAAGGAATGCTCCAGAACATTTTTCACCGTGATTGCTCCCGCCTTCAATTGATTTATTTTACTGACTGGTTGTTCTGCATAAAGTTCCTTTGTAATTTATCCTGATTTAAAATGTTGTGTTGGATGTATTGGTTTTTCTTCTTACTGAATTTTGGGTATTGTAACCTCGGCTACGTTGAAAATGAGGGCTTGCCCTCAACTGTATTTCCGAATATAAATAAAGGTGATGATGATGTGATGATATTTGCTGGGCGAAGTACAACAATGTGCAAACACAGCAGCAAGATTCGTGAGCTGCATGTGATAGGATATCAAGCGGAACACAACCACCTTAAAGACAACTAATCATTTTGTGTACCCCTGCACGTCTGCATTAAGTGACCTCTGTACATAGAAATTGATTTATTGGATATTCTACTGTTATGATCCTCGATTATCATCTCTGTGCATTTGATTTATTGCACATTCACAGCCAGACAGTCTGTCTGGCTGTGAATGCTGTGTTCTTCTGTGTGACCCTTGACCTTAGCGGCATAGGTATGACCTCTATCTGTGGGCATCTGACACCCTGGCATCCACTAACAACAATTGTTTCTATTTGACAACCTTGTGAATGAGGTTTACACATCATGGTATTATCACACCACCTGGTGGCGACAACATCACATTAGAAACATTATCATACTGTGAATTGTAGGTGGTATACCTGTACCATGTTTGTTGGCAGATAATAATAAACTTAATTAATAATAATACACTTTATTTATATAGCACCTTTCATGTCATAAAATGCAACGCAACGTGCTTTACAGGGCAGAAGAAGATAAAAACACAAACGTAAAACAAAAATCACACCCGTGTGAACTGAGTGGTGTAAGGTCTTATATAGCCTGATCAGCTGTGGTCTGACGTAATGTCTGACGTAATGAAATCACACCCGGGTGAACTGGGTGACCATAGCAACCATGCTCATTTTTTGGTACGAATAGACAGACAGACACGTAAACTAACATAGCCAGTCGTAGGAGTGGTTTACACCACTCAAAAATTAAGCAAGCAAAAACACAGTAGCCTTAAGACAATAAAAAACAATAGCAAAGAGCATAACACGGTCTGTAACTCTATATTGCCATCTGTTGTTGCTTTTATTTTGGCAAAATTCTCCTCCTCCCTTCCCTTATAGTGCCGCATGCAGTGACACGACCTCCGACCTCCTCCCCACAGACCCCTCTTCGGTAGTTGGAGAGGAGTCTATTCTCCTTTTCTCCCCCTTGCCCTCCATGTCCGGTAGAGAACCCTCTGTCTCCGGGGATGACCGGGCCCGACCCAACACTAGCTGATTCCCCATCGGACTATTTACTCCTGGGTAGTCTGCAGGAGCTTCCTCCGAACCAGGAGACAGCCCAACCCTCATTGACACCCCCAGCTACCATCAAACACCTACTTAACGCCTCCATCCTTTTGGATGAAGGACGGAGGGAGCCGGTCACGACTGGAGCCCTCTCTCTCCCATGACATTACTTTAACAACAAGGGCCAAGTCGAAAGTCCTGACAACTAGCTCAGCACACTGTAATGTCACTGTAAGTTTCTTGTTGGACCTTAATTGTTTGTATAGCCACTTTCCCACTTCAATGCTAGCTGTTACCCTGTAGGGTATTTTGATGGCAATTTTGTAAAGTAGCGTGTTGAGAAGAGAGTACTGCCGAAGCAGACAACCCACAACACTCCAGGTTAGAGAAGCAATGGTTCTACGTGCAAGGCTCGATGATACATGATACAATGAGAGATGGAGCAGGGACCCCTTAGCTAAGGGAGAGATGAAGCAGGCCGGACCCCTTCATAGACTTGTTTGACAGCTCTACGGTTGTGTAATGTTGGAATCATGTTTAACTGCATTTCAGACAGTTAACACTCAACTTGTACTTGGTCTGCTCCTTTTCCCCCCCAAGCGTTTCCCAAAACATTGTTGCCAAAAATAGGCAATCTAAACCCTCACGACACTTAATTATTGTGAGCTTGTAGATATGATATTTTCACTTTTCAGTTGTTAATGTTACACAGCTAGAATATGGAGGCTGGCACCTGCTCAAATGCTTTATGTAAAACAAACAAATCACACCTGTGTGAAGTGAGGGGCGCTAATATACAGTACTAAAGTCAGGGACGGATTAACCCCCACGAGATAGACCCTGACGAAGACCTTTTGGTCGAAACGCGTAGGTCCTGTTATTTATGTGCCTTGCTCATCAATACATTTGATTTTTTCACCAAAGACGGAGTGCCTTGGATTCCCTTTTTTATTTTCAAGTCTGCCACTTAGACCTTTCACAAGCAGTACAACTTGGAGGAAAGATACCTTTTGTCTATATATTAAAGTCTAACTCATGTTGATTAGGTGATGTAATGGTGATGTAAAACAAACAGCGCCAATTATTGTTAATGGTATTTAATGTTTTGTGTTAGGGCCAATGTGATTGTCAGTGGCATTTTTAAAACAAACATTGAACTAAAAACAAACTGTATATAGGAGGGCCCCTCAAAACTCATGACAAAAGGAGTTTATTATGGCTTCACCCTGTAGTAACCCTGAGAAAACCCCCTCGGAAGTTGGAAGCCCCAATATTCTACAAACAAAAACTGGCTTTGACAGACAGACAACCTGCCACTTCAACATATCCTTACTAAAAACAGAAGAGAAGACTCCACGGCCCAGAGCTTTTATACTGTCTTGTTTCATTAGCCAACCTGCTTCAGCTGCTGCTCACAGGTGATCACATTCAGGGCCAATCAGACTTCAGGGAGAGCAGAGAGAGGTGAGAGGAGAATGTGTAAATCACTGGTTGTAAATGTTCTTGCCTCTTGTGTACTGTACAGAAGTACAGAGCATCTGTACTTTACTTGAGTATTACATTATTATTATTATTATTATTATTATTATTACTATTATTATTAGTAGTAGTAGTAGTATTATACTACTCATTATTACTCTTACATTTCCAAGACAAATATTTTACCTTTACTCAAGCACATTTCTAGGAAGACTGTAAAGTGCTGAGTACTTTTAGGTTGGCTGTTTTTTTGTGGGTGTGTGAATCCTCCAGTGGTGGATTGAGTAGATTTACACAAGATGGCCTACTGTACATGTATCATCATTTGATTGATTGATTGATTGATTCAATACATTCAGATTGCTGGATGCAGGTGGTCATTCTAATCAAACATTACAAAACATTAATGTCAAAAACCTCCTAACTTCACTTGAGCTGTATTTTGTAAAGTGATGATAATATTAGAACACATTCAAGCAGGGCTGCCAACTTTCAGGAAATGGCAAGAGGTAAAAAAGATGATAATACATGTAAAAACTCAGAAGATTCTGCGCGCACGCGCGCTATGGGGGCCCCCCAAATAACTTTCTGGCGCAGGGGCCCTCTCACACCGAGAGTCAGCAAATGCTTTGAGAGGCTGGTGAGGGAATACATCTGCTCAACGCTGCCTGCCTCGCTGGACCCGTGGCAGTTTGCATACCACAGAAGTTGCCATGGCCCTCTACCGTCCTCTCGCACATCGACAACAAGCAGCTGCCCATGACTGTCTCTGTATCAAAAAGAGTCATTATGGTCTTGGTGCCTACATTAAATTGTTGCCCAGCTGTGGTTAGAAGAACGGCATAATACAATAACGTCTCCATATAGGTTTGTACAGTAAGTGGGCTATAGGCCTACTATACTATCTTGAGCTTAGCCCAGATACCCTGGGTAAATATAGATTTCATTTCATTTCATTTCATTTCATTTCATACTATATCACAATTAACAGGCTATAGCCTACTATTAATATGCATATTTCTAAGTACGCAGTAAATGGAATGTTTACATTTATTTATTTACCATTATTTTTTTCAAAAAGAGGCAGTGTTTATTTTGTTATTTTTTTTATAGAATGTAACTGTTTAGTTGTATACTACACATTAAACTCGATGTACAAAAATAGCAGATCTACATGCTATCAACGGGTCACGGTGCAACGGGTAGGCTATAGAACTTGCAAGTTGCAAGTCTGAAGTTCTGAACTGAACTCCCAAGGACTCAACTTCTCAAGTCTGAACTTCCCAAGTTTGGGTATATTGAGAAACGGCCAGTAGGAGGCACTGTGACATGTTTAAAAACCAACAAAGACAACTTTTATTATGAAATCGACCTCCGGAAGTCACGTTTGTTAATTAAATGTCACTTGACACACTTTGTTGTTGTTTTTCACATGGAAGCAGACAGTGATTCTGAACGTAACGGTATGTAATCAATATGTTTATGTTGTTCATATTATAGTTCATAATATCACACATAAACTACAGACTGATACATTGTTTCAATGTTTATAGATAAACAACGACATATATTGCACGGAGTCACAGAATTCTACAGGTCACCGGCTGTGCTGTAACAGGTTTTTATTCCGATTTCATTGGTTTATGTTCATTATTCAAGCACCGTGTTGCCATGTCTGCTTATTACAAGTGACTTTGGGCTTTTTTTTCTGTAATGTTGCCTGTAAATATTGGTAGTTGTGGGTTGCGTTCTTTTTGTTTCTACTAATGTTGATATGATGATTTGGTCTTGTTTCTAAAGTGTTGTTTATTTGGTCTTGTTTATATTAAACCATTGATTCCCAAAGTGGGGTCCGGGGACCCCCAGGGGTCCTTGAGGGAGCTCCAGGGGGTCCCCAGCTAAATGATAGTTTGGAACCAAATGGACCCTTATGGGTCTGTAGCCGCAATTTGCAACTCTAGATTTTTTTATAATGGGATGAATCTAGAGTTGCAATACCCTCCATTGACTCCCCACTCATCATTTTGCGTTTGCGATCTGCTTGTCTTAAACGACGTTCAACTCACCAACATTGCAGCTGTAGTCCAAGCTTGAATTATTCTCTTTCAATCTGCAAAGCCTGTTTTTCATAAAAATCCCCCGTAGACATGTTATGAGCTACTTTCTGTCAAGAAGAAGAAAATATGTTGGAGTTTGGAAGCGCTCGTTTGTATTAAGGGGTCACGCTGCTGCCTCCTGCATTATGTGCAAATGCGAAACAGATGCATGCAGGGACGTTCAGTGACTTACGACGAGCGCTTCCAAACTCCAGCACTTAGAAAAAGAATCACTTGCACAGAATTTATTGACAGAAAGTAGCTCATAACATGTCTACGGGGGATTTTTATGAAAAACAGACTTTGCAGATTGAAAGAGAATAATTCAAGCTTGGACTACAGCTGCAATGTTGGTGAGTTTAACGTCGTTTAAGACAAGCAGATCGCAAACGCAAAATGATGAGTGGGGAGTCAATGGAGGGTATTGCAACTCTAGATTCATCCCATTATAAAAAAATCTTGCGGCTAATGGGTCTGTAACTCTGAGAGTGTACAAATGGAACCCTAACAGGCCCATTTGGTTCCATTTCTACACTCTCAGAGTTAAATTAACATTGATTTTACTATTTAAAGTGGGGTCCCAGAGATAGAAATGCCATTAAATGGGGGTCCGTAGACTAATGCAGGTCAAACTGGGGGTCCTTGAAATTAAACGGGTTGAGAATCACTGCTAGAGCCGTAAAAATCTTCTCTTAGGGGGTCCCTGGCATGTCTTTTCAAATGAGGGTCCGCGTGCTAATTAGTGTCAATTTGGGGGTCCTTGACATGAAAACGTTTAGGAACCACTGGTTTAAACCTGGTTTAAACCATTCTCACACATTTCCATATTAAGGATAATAATTATGTATTTGATAGACGACCCTACATCTAAAACTGTTTTGTGCCAGCGACCCCTATACCAGAGTTGTGTTGTTAAAATGTTTAAAAAATATTCCACGTTATTTTGTCACCTTGTTCACCTAGCAGATATACAAGCTCACAACATGTTGTTATGAGCTTGTGGATCAGCTATTTTCAAATTGCCAATGTGGTTTAACATGATCGCTTCTCTTGGGCTTTTTCCATAGACCTGGCAGCTTATTTCTCAATCTGGCAACACTGTTCCATCAACGCTTCATCTAGTGACCCTGTTAGAACCGGTGCGTTTACATTGGTCGTCATGGTAACAGTTACTAAACTACAGCTGTAGCTTATGTTTGTTCACATTGACCTTTTCGATTGTTGTTTGAACAAAATGTGTCGTAAATGTTGACAGGCTGAGTGTACCAGGACAAAAACTGTCCCCTTTGTAGGTTCAAGCTTGGTTCGTCTGTTATTGTGCAGTTTGTCGGGGTTCCCCTCCACCGTTAGCCTGGTTAATAAACCAGACCGAATCAGCCGTTGGCAAAAAAAAAATTGCCTGCCAGCGGATTAGGGTCTGGCGAGGCTCAGTAGCACGCCTCTTTCCTACAACCGAGAACAGGTCGGGCCAATCGGGACACGGTATGCAATATGGGCGGGCTTTGGTACAGTGACGTTCAATGCTTGAGACATTTGACTGACAGTAGCTCTGACCAATTGCGTCGAAGAGAAAATGTTTGAACCCGCCCCCCGGGAAATGAAATCCAAGTGGAGCCAGCCCAGACTAATATACCGCGACAGTGTTGTGTGATATTAGTCTGGCTTATTAGCCAGGCTACTCCACCGTTACAGCGGAAGATTCAGGAATATGTTGTGGTGCAGTCAGATCCCAGGGCAATACCGCGGCTCGCCGATAAGGCCCAGGAAATGTACTGTTCAGTTGAGTGAGAGAGCACCACTCTCTCCTAGGGGTGTGCTGAAATATCGATATTGCGATATATATCGATACGTCATCCCGCGATAAATAATCAATATTTTTTTATTTTTTTTTGAAATAAAATAATCTTGTTCATAATGCAGTGATGAACAACATGTTTAGAAAAGGAGGAAATGACAGCTAAAATAAAGCAAATCCCACTCTCACATTCCACAGCAACCAGAAGTACTGAATTACTGGATGGTGATTTGTCCAAACAGCTTTGTGGGAATACAAAATGCAGAATGCATTTCCCGAGCACTGACACCAGTGATAATGGTCAGTTGGTGGTGTTTGTGAGGTATTATAATGATACCAGTGATAATGGTCAGTTGGTAGTGTTTGTGAGGTATTATGATGAGGGTATGAGTCAAAGGGAGAGTTTATTGAGTATTAATTTAGTGTTTGAGTGGTGCAACCACTCCTATAGACAGCTATGTGTGTGTCCCTCCCTGTGGGAGGGACACACACATAGCGTATTTTGTACGTTGCAGATATTGTGATATATCATTGATGAAATTTCATACAATATATCGATATATCGCAAATATCGCAATATATCGTGTTATTATCATTATCGAGGGCCTACTATCGCGATATATATCGTATCGTGAGGTACCCATATCGTCCCACCCCTATGTCTCTCCCTGCTACACGGCTCGCATAGAGAGAGGAGCAGCCCCTTCTCACAGGGGTAGTTTGCTGATTCACTACCCCCATATGTGCCCTCTCCCTACGCTCATTCTGTAGCTCCGAGATGAGGTCACACACAGGGCCCCTCCCACCCCGTTCAGAAACGGCGCATGTTTCCACAAGGAACGATTCTTACCCTTTTCTAAACAATGAATCCAAAACGTGAAGGGGTAGAAAGGGTTTACACTAATTCAAACTTAGCAACGTCCAAGAAAATCCAACTTTAAACGGTTACACGAGCGTCTAGCGGTTGTTTAGCATGTTTTTCAAGGAAGTTGAAAAGCTTTAGCGCCTCCCCGGCGCCTCCCCTGGTCGAACATTTCCAACTGACTTCAGTTCACTCGACATGCACGCGCACACGCACGAATCGCTTGATAAACATGGAAGCGGCTGACTAAACCAACCGCTGTAACGCTCGTAACCGTTTAAACTCGGATTTTCTTGGACGTTGCTAAATTTGAATTAGTGTAAACCCTTTCTGCCCCTTCAGGTTCATTGTTTAGAAAAGGGTAAGAATGGTTCCTTGTGGAAACATGCGCCGTTTCTGAACGGGGTGGGAGGGGCCCTGTGTGTGACCTCATCTCGGAGCTACAGAATGAGCGTAGGGAGAGGGCACATATGGGGCTACTGATTCACTCACTGTCCACTGATCACTTGTCCAGAATACACGTGGTGAAATACGACAGAAACAGAAATAGGGTATGCAATATGGCAGGGAAAAAATCAGCACATGAGGAATATGCACCCAAACAATATGTGTATATTATTACAATAGGGGTTATCATTATCATCAGTATGCATTTACTTTTATATTTTATGCATTTATCATCGTGTTACTCACCGGAATAGATGAACGGAAAGCAGAAGTTGTAGTAAATCCAAAAAAGAGTTTATTTCTCCAGAAGATCAGCAAATATACGGTTTACAGAAAAAATGACAAAACAAAACGATAGAAAAATACAGAGAAAAGAATGACTAAAATTAAGTCTAAAAGGGAAAAAGGGTACAATGTGATTGGGATCGTAATTCAGAGAACTGCTCACCCAAGAGGACACTGTTAGAATGGAAAAAAAGGTCCCTTCCTGCTCTAGCCTACCTCCTCAAATACCCCCCTCTCTTCTCCTTATCTTTGATTGATCATTGTCTTGGGCCTGCCCTCAAACCTTGTTATAGAGGGTATGCGCGTGACATCATCATCAAACCAGGAAGTTATGCAGGAACGCCTACTGAGTGGCAAAAACTACTTTCTGGCCTTGACAGCCCATACATCCAAACAGAAAAGTCCTATCTGATTGCATTAAACAACGTTAAACAATGTTAAACTCACTTTGCCTGTCGCTTTGCCACTCGATTTGCCACTCGATGTGCCATTCACTTTAAGCATGCGCATACCCTCTATTATAAACACTTCAAAATGTTAAGCCTTCTCCAAAACGTATTACCCGCCTATTCCCCTTTCAACAACATGAGTCAGAAACCCCTAGTACACACATTATAACATACTCCTAACATACTGAGTTAGCAGTCTTTTTATTCTAAAGGTACTGATTCATTACTTAAAACCACTCACTACTCTACTTTTTTTGGCAGGGAGGCAAAAATATTCTCCCCTTTCTTTTTTTGTAATTAAAACTTTTAAGCCATTAAAACACAAAACAAATAATAAGAACTATATCCCATGCAGAGGAGATCCGTACATGAGTAACTGTTTGTGCACTTATACATCACATTGCAACACAAACTAACAGAAACAACATCTTAATATGCAGCAAAAATAAATGAAAATAACAAACCCCAATCAACCAGAATGCTCTCTGCTTTGAGACGAGGGAGGGGCCGGGGTGCAACCTTTCCTTAAACTTTTGACCGTCAGGGGAGGGGGTAGGGATGGGGATCGTTAACACCTAGGTCAGTCATACACACAAATTGATTGATTGATTGATTGATTTAAATATTTATTAACAGTTTGCAGAATTACAGTACATTTCAAGCACAAACTCAATACAAAGGCTGTTAACTGTGAGTGGACGACCCAATTAAGAATTATACTTGTTTACAATAGGGTCTACCATGTTCAATTCATCAAAACATTTAGATACGTACAAATAGACACTTCTATATAGACAAAGAACAGATCAGGAATTCATCATAAACCTATAACTTTAGTATCTATCCCTTTTCTCTCCAGACTAAAACACAGTAAAACCAAACTTAACAAAACATTTCTGTTTCTCTTCAAGGCATATACAAGTAATCATGGTTTTATACCACCCAACACTTTAGTGAACAACAACAATGATCTCATCCACTTTAATAGTTAATCACCACTAAACCGTCAATCTCTTTGCTATATCAGTGGGCCTGTTTGTGGATCTTCAAAAGTCCACGTTCCTGCAGTATGGTCTCACCATGGGTCCGCCCTGGCTTCTCACGCGACCACCCCCTTCAGATATGGCACCTTCGACCCTTCTCCTGAGCTGGGGTTCTGGCCGTCTCTGGTCGGCTCTCGGATCTCTATCCGATAGCATCAGATACTTGTTTACAGCCAGGCCCTGCTCATAGAACATTTCATGGTAGTGGTTCAATGCCTTGCTCAAGGGCACTTCAGCGGTGGTAATTTTAACGTGCTGGTCCGGGGATACGAACTGGCGACCTTTCGGTATCAAGACCGCTCCGCAAACCGTTCGGCCACCGCTGCCAACAAGGTGACTCACGAACCCTGGTGTACACATTGTAAGCCCCGCGACCCCAATGTTGTTGTGCACGTTCACCGTTCTGGGGCCGGGGGCCCTTTCCTCAGCTGAGAGTTGCCCTGAGAGGTCACTGGCCCCTGACCTGTGACCAGCGGTTGTCTTTGCCCTGAGAGGTCACTGGCCCCTGACCTGTGACCAGCGGTTGTCTTTCGCGACTTCCTCCAACCCTGGCGTCTCGTTTTCCACCCCTTTTGACCTGAGCCCAGGTAACTTCACTGAGGCCTACTGCCTACTGCCGGCCTGTTCACAGAGCAGATTGTGAGCACATCTCAATGCCTATATTCAGGCCAGGTGCTGGATGTCATAACCTGACTCCGCCAGATGGGGCAGCAGAGTCAGGTTAGGATGTCAGGCATCAAGGCAAACATCATTGTCTGTCCTGATGAAGGTCGAATAGACCGAAACGTTGAATAAAGAGCAACATTTTTGGCAAGTTTTCTGACAGTGTGCGGGACCCTTCTTTGATACCCTTTTAAACATCAAGGAAGAGCATAAAACATTTGCACACTAGTTTCTACAGCAGTGGTTCCCAAAGTGCGGTTCGGGGACCCCTAGGGGTCCTTGAGAGAGTTCCAGGGGGTCCCCAGCTAAATGATAGTTAGGAACCAAATGGACCCTTATGGGTCTGTATTCTGTAACTCAGAGAGTGTACAAATGTACACTCTCAGAGTTAAAATTAGCTTTGATTTTACAATATACATTGGGGTCCCAGAGATAGAAATTCCATTACATGGGGGACCGTAGCCTAATGCAGGTCCTTGAAATGAAACGGGTTGAGAATCACTGCTAAAGCCGTGAAAATCTTCTCTTATGGGGGTCCTTGGCATATATTTTCAATTGGGGGTCTGCAGGCTAATGAGTATCATTTTGGGGGTCCTTGAGATGAAAAAGTTTGGGAGCCACTCCATGAAACTTACTTTAGGCAACAAATTGCATCGTTTCGACCTGCTCGGTCTTCATCAGGCAAATATGATGCAAATATAATCCTATTTGAATGATGAAGACCTAGTAGGTGGAAACGCAATGTGTTGCCTCTAAATAAAGTAAGTTTCAAACGGAGCTCTAGAAACTAGTGTGCGGATGTTCCTTAATTCGATTCCTTCGTAAATAAACATTAACAGGAAGACCTGACCTTGTTGTAATAATTGGCTGTTTGGTCCAAAACAGGTAATCTAAAGTTAATGCATGATTAGAACTTGATTTGGACATTCGACATTAATGTTGAATATTTCTACAATTGCTGCCAAAGTGCAACCTGTATTATATCTATGGGGGCCATGAAATGAAATGAAATGATTACTATATTTACCCAGGGTATCTGGGCTAAGCTCAAGAACTTGTTTCCAGCCAGGCCCTGCTCATAGAACATTTCATCGTAGTGGTTCAATGCCTTGTTCAAGGGCACTTCAGCGCTGGTAATTTTAACGTGTCCGACCGCTGATTCGAACTGGCGACCTTCCGGTATCAAGACCGCTCCGCAATCCGTTCGGCCACCGCTGCCACAAATAAACAAGTAGTTTAATAAATATGCGTACAGCATGTTCAAATCGTGTAGGCTTAGCTATAGAGTACAGCAGTGTAGCCTCGGAAACCCAGACGTTGTTATTAACAGCAGTGTTTCTCAACCCTTTTCACATCAAGGTCCATTATTTATTCTGCATTTGAGCCACGGACCACCATTTAAGATTTAGTCTCTCAGACCCAAGACTTAGAATAGTTTGTTGTTGTTGGATAAGATGTTGTCCACAATTCCATGCTGTATTGATGTTGTACCATTAGGAGGGGCTAAATGTGATCAGTCAGGTCAACACAAGTGGCTATGACCCGAATTTAGCCCAAGGAGTTTTGTTTTTTTCGTGCAAAACGAATGCTTGGAATGGATTCAGAATCATGAAAAGCCCATAGTTTGACATGTCACATGCTACTTAAAGTATAATGAAATTTAGAACATTTTGCCATATATTGGTTGCTGATGGTACCCCAACTTTCAGCAGCTGTCAAACATTCCCCTAGGGTGGTTGAATAGAAACCTATGTGGGATATGTTAGTAGACAACTTTACACATTGGTGAAGAAAGTTCTTGGTAAGAAATGTATTCACAGATTGTATTAATACCCTTTGAGTAATAGTTTCACTGTTAACTGTCACTGTGTAGACAATGAAGTTGATTGATTGATTGATTGATTGATTGATTGATTTTTCTTTGTCTTTCAGATGATTTCTCTGTCCAGAGTGAAGAATGGACAATCAACAAGGTTCATTTGTCTCTTATCATACAGGTATAGGGATGCACCGAAAGGGAAATTATTGGCCGAAACTGAATACCGAATATAGGAAACAGTTGGCCGAAAACAGAATTCCGAATATGTTAATATTATATATCTTTTTTCCTACCATTGCTGTCATGGCCGTACCTTAAAGCTACCTGATATATGGCAAAATAAATGGTTATGGCAAAACTTAACTTAAATAATAATCACTATTATGGGTCCATAAAACATTTATTCAGTTATTTTGAATGCATTAATTGCATACACTATTCGGTGATATATTTTCTGCCTATTCGGGCAGAAAATGCATTTTAGCCATTTTCTGCCGAATATTTTCTGCGGCCGAATATTCGGTGCATCACTAGGTACAACTCATTTTATTTAATTGTTTAGTTCTGTATTTTCCCAGGGTATGTTGTTGCTGGACAGTCAGCTCTCGTTTAAAACTCACATCACAGCTGTCACTCGATCCTGTAGGTTCACACTCTATAACATACGACGAATTAGACCGTTCCTCACCCAGGAATCAGCCCAGCTCCTAATCCAGACAACAGTCTTGTCAAAACTTGACTATTGTAATTCGCTCCTTACTGGCCTACCGGCATGTGCACTTAAGCCTCTCCAAATGATCCAAAATGCCGCAGCTCGTCTGGTCTTCAACCAGCCAAAATTCTCACATGTCTCCCCCCTGCTCCGCTCCCTGCACTGGCTCCCAGTCGCTGCCCGCACAGAATACAAAACTCTGATGCTGGCATTCAAAGCAACCAAAGGTATGGCTCCCCCATATCTTGCAAGCATGATTGAACCCTACAAACCCTCCCGCGCACTCAGATCAGCCAACGCAGGAAAGCTGGAAGTACCCTCACTAAAAACGCCGGGCCAACGCTCCACACGTCCCAAACTCTTCTCCCTTCTGGCCCCAAAACTGTGGAATGCACTCCCCGTTGCAGTCAGAACTGCGGCATCACTCCCAATCTTCCGCCGTAGTCTGAAGACCCACCTTTTCAGACTCCATCATGGCCCATAGCACTTATCCTACCCCCTTAGATAGCACTTTTTAGACTTAGATAGCATCTGAAACAGACTTATAGCATGTCATGTAGACAGCACAATAATTGTATTGTATATAGTCATAGCACATCATAGTAGCCTACATATGTATAGCATAGTATAGTATATATACATAGTTAATATGTATAGTGTCATTATATAGATATGTTCTAGTTACGTTCTTAGCTTACGCATGTTTCTTGATAAATGCATTTTATACATGTGATGTATTCCCATACTTTTGTTCCTGCCTAATGTAAGTCGCTCTGGATTAAGAGCGTCTGCTAAATGCCTAAATTGTAAATTGTAAATTGTAAATTGTAATAGCTGAGCACAAGTGCTAATGTTGTCCAGCAGGGGGAGTGGTTTCACCAGGCTAGGACTCGACTACAACACTGTCTTCCCTTGGGAGCGGGGCTTTTCTCTGTTGCAAGGTTGTGTTCACTGAGTCTCTGTACCTAGTCAAGGCTTTCCTAAGTTTTGGGTCGTTTACCGTGCTCAAGTATTCAGCCAATACTATATATTCTCTTTTTAGTGATATATGGCATTCCATTTTGCTTTGGTTTTTGGTTGTCTCGATCTTTCCAGTATGCCAGGTAGCTTTCTTTTTGGTTTCTTATATTAAGTCCAATCGCTTTTCCGTCTGGTAGCTGTGCTTGTGTTTGTGACTAAGCAGTGTTGATTTCGTCGACTAAAACTAAGACGAAAAATGTTCATCGACTACCTTTTTTCACTGACGAAAACTAAATGGAAACTAAATTAAAACTAAGCTATGATGAATAATACTAAGACTAAATATACTGACAATTTCGTCAACAAATAAAAACCAGACTAAAATGTTGGGAAGGGACTAGTGGACAAGAGATCCAGTATAAGTAATTTTACACTTGGTTGCATACTGAAAATAGCCGATCTACAAGCTCACAACGAGCCGCGCTGTGACGTGTTGTGAGCTTGTAGATCGGCTATTTTCAGAAAGTGTAAAAACAGTCATTACGACCGCATCAAGGCCCGCCGAAATACATTTGAATCTACAGTTGACTAAATCAACTCTCTCTTTTTCTCTCTCTCTCTCTCTCTCTCTACGCACGCAGCCACGCACTGTTCTTTTGGGCATGGAGGCACAGCGCTGAGCGCACTGATATAACAGACAGCAGCGCAAAATGTTTACAAGTTTATCGAGATGAAAGTCCCTACTCCCCAGTCCCCACACAGTGACAGCATTCCATGTTTACGGCACGCACGCACAGACAGACAGACAGACAGACAGACAGACAGACAGACATAATATTCTGTAGGCTATAATACACTGCAGTGTTTTTATGTGTTTCCTTAAGCAATTGATTAATGTACTCGTCCTCATTTCGATCAGGGCTTCAGTCTCCAACTGTGTTCAGCTCCTCAGCCGCCACATTGTTTGCTTCATTTCCTTTATTTACTGCGGATTGCATTCACACCTGCACCGAATCGTAATCAAGTGCGATTGGAAGCGAAGCGAAACTCCCGTTTTTGCTCGGAGTAGAATGCGGTTCTTTGATACGCATTAGGATTCGAATGAGCCATGACACCTGTCAAACGAAGTGCACTTTCTGACAATGCGCAGAAGGATTCGTTTTAATCGCAGCAAAGCTTTCTGGTGTGAATGTCACCTAAGACATTCCAGGTGACTAAAATGTGACTAAAACTAAAATCAAAATGTGCTGCCAAAAACAACACTGCGACTAAGGGGGCATCCCTGTATGTTTTCTCTATGGTTGAGGGCTATGTGAAGGTGTTTTCTCTATGGTTGAGGGCTATGTGAAGGTGCTGCCACACTTACTAAAGAGCCGCGGACGTTCTCGGCTGTCCGCAGCTTCTTTTTCTGGGTTTTTAGACAGCTGGTGGATGGAAATTAAGCTCCACCTCCGCGGACGACTGCCGCGACGGCCAGATTCCCGGAAACGCTCTCCTCCGCGGCAGTCATCCGCGGAGGTGGAGCTTCTTTTCCATCCACCAGCTGTCTAAAAACTCGGAAAAGAAGCTGCGGACAGCTTCTTCTGTCCGCGGCTGTCGGACGTTTTCCGCTTAGGTGTGGAAACACTGTTATGGAGCGTGTCTGGGTTGCTTGCTTTCTTATATGTGTCAGATTGCCTGCATAAGTATGCGCAGGCCGCCCCCTCAGGTCACTCGGGGCTGGGCGGCTGACCGAGCTATCGACAAATGGCAAGAGACAGTGAAGCTGCCTTTGGTAGCGAACTTACTCCACCTGCATATCAGGTTAACCTCAGTTGTTGGCTTTAAGAGGCATCTAAAACCCTCTGTCACACATCAAAAGCTCATCACAGATGCACCATGGGAGTCGTATTTCTAATGAGGATGTTGGACCAATCAGGTCCGTACAGATCACAGTTGCATGATGGGAGTTGTATTTCATTCCAGGGCAGATAGTGGAGCTCAGATGAAGATGACCCAGACACGACCAATGGAGAACAGATCTACCTGTAAGATACAGACCGGCATGCTGTCTGTCTGTCTGTCTGTCTGTCTGCCTGCCTGCCTGCCTGCCTGCCTGCCTGCCTGCCTGTCTGCCTGTCTGTCTGTCTGTCTGTCTGTCTGCCTGCCTGCCTGCCTGCCTGTCTGTCTCTGAAATGAAACAATCCAAACTAATAAATGTACAATTAAAAGGGGAAAAGAAATGTTTAAAGAAAACACATTGCAACTTAGGAAAGCTAATTGTTATGTAGAAATATACATGTAAGCGAGTATAGGCTATTTATACTACTCCTACCAGATCTGGACTCTTTTAAGACCTTTCTATTTAGGAAGGTGTTTTTGTATTAATTATTATTCTTCCATACAGACCAGTCTATGTATTCCTCCATACAGACCAGTCTATGTATTCCTCCACACAGACCAGTCTATGTATTCTATACAGACCAGTCTATGTATTCTATACAGACCAGTCTATGTATTCCTCCATAACAGACCAGTCTATGTATTCCTCCACACAGACCAGTCTATGTATTCCTCCATAACAGACCAGTCTATGTATTCCTCCACACAGACCAGTCTATGTATTCCTCCATAACAGACCAGTCTATGTATTCCTCCATACAGACCAGTCTATGTATTCCTCCATAACAGACAAGTCTATGTATTCCTCCATACAGACCAGTCTATGTATTCCTCCACACAGACCAGTCTATGTATTCCTCCATAACAGACCAGTCTATGTATTCCTCCATACAGACCAGTCTATGTATTCCTCCATAACAGACCAGTCTATGTATTCCTCCATAACAGACCAGTCTATGTATTCTATACAGACCAGTCTATGTATTCCTCCATACAGACCAGTCTATGTATTCCTCCATACAGACCAGTCTATGTATTCCTCCATACAGACCAGTCTATGTATTCCTCCATAACAGACCAGTCTATGTATTCCTCCATACAGACCAGTCTATGTGGTGCAGTTCGCCTCGACCATCAGGAACGGTTTCTGTTAAACGGGAACCTGAAGACGACCTTAACCCCCTGACCTCCAGCTCAACGCGGACCACACTGGTGTGTGTGTGTGTGTGTGTGTGTGTGTGTGTGTGTGTGTGTGTGTGTGTGTGTGTGTGTGTGTGTGTGTGTGTGTGTGTGTGTGTGTGTGTGTGTGTGTGTGTGTGTGTGTGTGTGTGTGTGTGTGTGTGTGTGTGTGTGTGTGTGTGTGTGTGTCACCCTGGACAACGCTCCACCCATCCTATACTTATGTGACTATTTATCTTGTCGTTTATTGACTGGAGTTCCTTAAATTTACGAGCCGACAAAACTATAAATTTATCTCTGAATCTATGGTTTTGATCAGAACGCCAATGTTCTGTCCTAATTGCTGACTTAACCAAGCGTTTGGAATATTAATGCTTCTAAAGAGAGATCAGACTTATTAGCGCATGGTAGTAAGTAATTGAGTATTTTAGCCCTGACGTGAGCGCCCCCTCCAGAGATACTTCCGGGTCCTACTGTTTGTGTCGTTTGTGTCCCCATAGAGTTATACTGTGTCCCCATAGAGTTATACTGTGTCCCCATAGAGTTATACTGTGTCCCCATAGAGTTACACTGTGTCCCCATAGAGTTACACTGTGTCCCCATAGAGTTATACTGTGTCCCCATAGAGTTACACTGTGTCCCCATAGAGTTATACTGTGTCCCCATAGAGTTATACTGTGTCCCCATAGAGTTATACTGTGTCCCCATAGAGTTACACTGTGTCCCCATAGAGTTATACTGTGTCCCCATAAGAGTAAAGTCTCATTTTACCGCTTGCCTCGCAACAACAAAGCTACTGCTCTCCCAAATCTGGCTGTGACAGGCCGTCCCACACTGAATACTATCACCATTTAATTTCATTGTGTCAACTAAATCCTCCATTAGAGATCGTATTAATGCAAACTAGATTCAATGTACTCAACCCTGCACACATTCTAAATATGCCCCCGAACCCAAAGTATTGTACTGAGCAAATGGACAGTTACCACCTTCAATAATAATGATTGATAATAATAGTCTTTATTGTCTCCATCATATATTTTCTTTGTCATGGACAAATTAAATTCATTTCCCACATAATTTAGGTCACATACATTACATAATCTATTCTCTTCTGGCACCGTTGAAAACCGCCCTACCTCAATAGCCAGAAGCAGGATACCAGTTCTCAGCTGGGCACACAATGACCGCTGGTTTCTGGTCAGAAAGGATTTGACATACAGTTCAGTACCAAAACACTGCTTCATCTGGACATATGATCTAAGTTTTGGTTTTAGACCATATGTCATTTGACCATTTATCTTTGTAATTACTAAATAGTTTTTGTTTCAACCTATTGATATTACCACAAAGCATATTCTGAAAGATATTGTTATTTACAATGAGAAGGGGACGGGCTGATGTAACACTGTCCATGACCAACACTAACCCACAGTCATTTCCAAAGCAATGTTAGTCAAATGGAAGCTGCTGTACTTAGAAGTGTACATTGAGCAACTTGGACACTCAGGCATGAAGGAAGCATGAGTTCAAGTCCGTTGCTCTCCCCATGTCCCCCATATATGGGGACTAGGTTGGCGGAGGGTGTGTAGAGCCCAGGATCACATTAGATAATTGACACAGGGGTGAAAAATGGGTAACAAAAACGTGGGATAAAAATTATATAAAAAGAAAAGAAGTGTACATTGTCCTCAATAATAATGTCATCTGACATTGTTTAGTCTTAGTCTAGTCTCAGTGGACTAAATATCAAAATATTTTAGTCTTAAATCTTAGTCCACAAAATTAACAGTGACTAACGACTACATTCTAATTCTAATTGTAAACAGGAAGCTGAAGACGTCAAACAGGAAGCTGAAGACATCGTCAAACAGGAAGTTGAAGACCACCCTGAACAGGAAGTTGAAGACCACCTTGAACAGGAAGTTGAAGACCACCTTGAACAGGAAACTGAAGACATCGTCAAACAGGAAGTTGAAGACCACCCTGAACAGGAAGTTGAAGACCACCTTGAACAGGAAGTTGAAGACCACCTTGAACAGGAAGCTGAAGACATCGTCAAACAGGAAGTTGAAGACCACCTTGAACAGGAAGTTGAAGACATCGTCAAACAGGAAGTTGAAGACATCGTCAAACAGGAAGTTGAAAACCACCTTGAACAGGAAGTTGAAGATGTCAAACAGGAAGCTGAATACGTTGTCAAACAGGAAGTTGAAGACCACCCTGAACAGGAAGTTGAAGACCACCTTGAACAGGAAGTTGAAGACCACCTTGAACAGGAAGTTGAAGACAACGTCAAACAGGAAGTTGAAGACCACCTTGAACAGGAAGTTGAAGGTCACATGGACATCAGTGTGTTGCCTGGTATGGAGACCAGTACAGATTCTGACAGCACATTTTTATGTAGTTTTAGTCAAAGTCTTTTGAATAAAAAATATCATTTAGTTTTACTCATTTTAGTCATCTGAAATGTTTTAGTTTTAGTCTAGCTTTAGTCGACTAAATAAAGATTTTAGTCATCTGAAATGTTTTAGTTTTAATCTAGCTTTAGTCGACTAAATAAAGATTTCAGTCGACTAAATCTACAGTTGATTTAGTCGACCCCTCACTCCACACGCAGGTGTGATTTCTTTTTTTTTTTAATCTGCGTTTGGTTGTAGTTATAATAATAATAATTATTATCTTTCTAATAATCTTTAGTTCCGTCACCTTTTTATCAACAACTCAGCGCTGCTGATGTCCGTTGTTAGTCAAATAACTAAACCTAGTCCTTTTTATTGTGGAATGTGTTTATCCTTGTTCTTCTAACAAGTCTTTCCTGTTCTCTCTCTCCTCAGTCAGGAAGCCGCGAGGAGCATCAGCTCAGCCCAGACTCCACTGCTGTGAGCGGTGTGACAAAAGCTTCGCAAGGCGGTCTCATCTGAAGAAGCATCAGGCGAGTCACAAACCCACTCCAACTGCAGCAGAGAAACCACACCAATGTGACAAAAGATACGCTCACCAGTCTCATCTAAAGAAGCACCAGGCGAGTCACAAAAAACTCTCTCACACTGCAACAGAGAAACCCTACGACTGTCACCAGTGCGATGAAACCTTCGCTCAGCCGTCTCATCTGAAGAAGCATCAGGCGAGTCACGGAAGACTCACTCACACTGCAGCAGAGAAATCACACCAATGTGACCAGTGCGACAAAAGCTACAGCGACAGAGGCTCTCTGACGAGGCATCGGGCCACTCACTCTACGGAGAAACCCTACCGCTGTGCGCAGTGCGGCAGCGGCTTCACGCGGTCGGAGCAGCTGCGGGTTCACAGCCTCATGCACACGGACCACAAGCCTTTCTCCTGTGAGCGCTGTGACGAGAGCTTCAGGAGTCTCAACCACCTGAAGCTGCACCGGACCCAACACACGGGAGAGAAACCCTACCGCTGTACGCAGTGTGGGGAGAGCTTCAGGTGAGACAACCTCTACCAGCAGTCAGAGTCCTGCAACGGGTGTCCTACGGGTACCGTACGGATACCCGACGGATACCCGACGGGTACCCGCGTTTCACAAGGTGAAAAATATACTTTTATAAGTTCACAGGTACAGGGGGCGGGCGGTAATGAACTAAACGCGGGCGGGTAACACTTTATTGTGAAAATCAGAGCGCACTGTTTCCGCCCAAACAACATCACATTATGTAACTCCACACCGGTGTTGCTGCTCTGCTGCAGCTCGCACAAAAGACACTCCCCCTTCACATGCGGTGTTGGATGGAATAAAGTCAAAGATGTCGAGCAGTGATACGAACGGGAAACGGGGCAGACAACGGGTCCATTATTTGACGGGCACCGCGGGTCTGGTTTGTATTTTGATATCATGGGTGACGGGGTGATCCACGGACCTGACTATTGACGGGCGTGGCGGGCACAGGTTGTCAAAATTGGACCCGTGCAGGACTCTGACACCAGTGCTGGTTTAGTTTTACTCATAGTCCTTTGAATTAAAATAATCATGGTATAAAATAATCATGGTATTTTAGTCATCTGAAATGTTTTAGTTTGAGAATGCCATTAATGTTGACATTTATAATACTTTCAGGGCGTCGAGTACGTTGAAAGCTCACCAGCGCGTCCACTCTGGGGAGAAACCCTTCGGTTGTGACCAGTGTGGGAAAAGGTTCATCGGTGCCAACGACCTGAAGAGACACCGGAGGATGCACAGCGGAGAGAAACCCTACCATTGTGCCGAGTGTGGGCGGAGCTTCGCTCTCATGCACCACCTGAAACGTCACTTCAAGCAGAAGGGCCACGCCCAGCTTTAAAAAAGTACTCAGATGTTTTGAGTATTTGATTTGTAAAGAATTTAACCCATTTTGGGCGGGAACCCCTTTTGGTGTTAGCATTATGTTATGCTTTAGCTATTGAAAAATAGCAGATCTACAAGCTCATAGCGCGCCACCGAGTGGCGCGCTACAAGCTTGTAGGTCTGCTATTTTTTTTAAATCGAAGAACCACCGACGGAAACATAGCTTTTTCAGAAAACTGTCAGGATGTAGAAGACATTTTCAGAATCTGATCTCAGGTCAAAATGGGTTAAAGACCTGTAAGGGTCCATTTGGAACCCCCTGAGGTAACACTTTTAGAACCACTGCAATAATGAACGTATGACTGAATGTTTGTTTTATGGAAAACATTTTAATGGATATTTTAACTAAATAAATGAATTGTGCAATGCATCCTGGGTAAACCATGCAACTGTTGCCATGTCGACAGGACATCATTGTTTTTTAATATTGAATTATTGAATGTTGATTAAATGTCTTCACATGGATTATTGTCCTCATGAATTAAGCAATATTAGGTAATAGTGCTTTACCGTGATTATTGGCACGCCAGTGATGCGTTCAGGAACTGGGCTTTAGCAAGCTTCTTCCTTTCATTGCACAATAACTTTGTTTTCTTTTGGATATGTATCGTTTCCATTTCATATTACATTATTGACGGAGATGACCTGAGACTAAACGCTTTGTTAACCACTGGTTTAACCCCTCGTGGACTTTGGGTGAAACGTTCTCAAAAACAAAATGTATATATCGTTGCTGTCGGGAGGAAACCTCCTAACTCCATTCAGAAGTGAGTGTCAGAGGCGTAAAGCCCTTCCTATGTCAATAGAGAGTATGCGCATGCTTAAAGTGAATGGCACGTTGAGTGGCAAAGCAACATGCAAAGTGAGTTTAACATTGTTTAACGTTGTTTAATGCAATCAGATAGGACTTTTCTGTGTGGATGTATGGGTTGTCAAGGCCAGAAAGTAGTTTGTCGCCACTCAGTGGGCATTCCTGCATAACTTCCGGGTTTGATGATGATGTCACGCGCATACCCTCTATAAGAGTGTCCTTTAAATAAAGAAATATAAGATAACGTAACTCTCCTAAAATAATCGGCAGAAGGCGCAACGTTGCCTGTTGTCATTTGGTTTGTTTGTAAACAGTGTTGTCATTCCGCCCCGTGGATCATTTGTGAACATGTGAATGTGGACATTTCATTGTGTTTATGTATGATATGGACATTTAAAAGGACAGCTTTTACTTTACTTTACTTTATTGTGGATCTCCATTAGCACTTGCAAAAGCATGGCTATTCTTCCTGGGGTCCAGTACACAACACACAACACATTATTCATCACAACATACAAATACAATACACAAACATACAATGGTTCACTTACAAAGGATACGAGATACATCTCAAAACAATTGCAATTTTACATTTTCATCATCAAAAGATGATGTCATCAAATTAACAACAAAATAATATTGAAATAATAATACATAAAACAATTCAAATAAAAAAACACATCAATGGAAATTAATATGGTTAAACACAAATCAATCATATTCATGAAATTAACTTGACTGTCCATGTTTATAATTCATTGTGTTAAAAAATATATTTTGTTTTGTGTTTTTCGTTTTTTCACGTCTCTAAAGAGCAAAATAAAAGTGGAGCGTAGTCTTTTCTGCTAGAGAATTTAGGAGCGTTATAATCTCGTTCAATCAAGTTATTAAATCGATTGAGCGAGATAAATTGAGTACTTTTTTCCACCACTGGTTATTATAATGTTAGTCTCTCAAGACAGACCAGACCGTTGACTCGCATCAATTCAAGTAAAAGAGGGCACTGTTTTTGTTCCTTTATTTTTTTGACGATGGGTTCTCAGATTGTTATCATCATTTTTCGACCGCGGTCAAGATCATGGATTTCACAACGCCACGGCAGACTTCCCGGTCCTTCATTGCCATCCCCAGTTCCTGCTTACTGATGCATGTGTCCCTAGCGATGACATCAGGGAACGACAGTTTTCTACCTCTGGTCTGCTTTGAGGCAGGACTCCAGAGAAGAATGGAAGATATAACCTCATTGTCAGCTCTGTGGCAGTGGCCGGCAAACTGTGTTCTTCTGGATCGGACTAGTGAAGAAACACGGGGAAGGTTGCCGTATATTAGATTAGTCGATGGGTGGCTCAGACAGATTTTGTGCTCTCAAGGCGGGTGTAAGTTCCATCTAACCGTTTCTTTGAAAGTGTCCATGTTTCGGAGCCATATAGTAGAATCAGCTCAACGGTCGTCCTAAATATTTTTACTTTTAATTTACTAAGCTGGGATGACCAGATTGTCATAACGTTGACAGGGTTCTCAGAGTGTCATAACGTTGACAGGGTTAGCCAGAGTTTGGCTCACTTGACATCTGTGTTGAGAGGCTCTTTGTCCGGCAGTCAGAACGGCTCTTTATGTTCTCTAATGATCCGCCACACAGCAGCCGACTATAAACTTTGTTTGGTCACAAAGAAAGTGCCATAAAAGTATCAATGGCTGACACAAAACAGGGGGGGGAGGAGGTGATGACGAGGAAGAGAATGACTTGGAGCTGCACTGCATCTCAATGCTAGTCTAGAACTTCACGGTGAAAATCCATAGTGTTAATTTAAATCTGGGGGAGGGGGGGGGGGGGGGGGGACCCTAAAGCACCAACACTCCGGATTTGACTGTGTTGGTCTCATATAAACTCTGGGTTGGGAACCACCTTCAATAATAATGATAATAATAATAGTCTTTATTGTCTCCACATCATATATTCTCTTGGTCATGGACACTGACACAGAACATTAATAATTCTACTCGAGTTGGAAGCATTAAGACCCATTTTAACCCTCAATGGCATCCTTTCTGAAAAATAACGTCATTGTAAAAAGATTCACGCGTTTAGATATTCTATTTACAATGAGATGCGATCATGCGGACGGGAGCTGGTGGCACTTGGACCCGGACGTAACGTAGGACTACAAAATGACGTCGGACTTAAATACTGAATGATGGGATTTGACTGTGTTGGTCTCATATAAACTCTGGGTTGGGAATGATGGATGCTCAGCTAGAGGCTGGAA